>NW_017203355.1:0-6057 GCF_001704415.2 Capra hircus | reverse complement strand
CTCGAGAAAATCCAGGAGGTTCTCCCTGCAGGCGAGCTGAGGCCCATTACCGCTGAGGTTTCGAAGGCTAATCACACCTTACCTCTGGAACTTCCAAAGGGTCCTTCACACCCTTACTGGCAACTCAAGAAGTTCCCCACATACCCGTCTCCACTCGAGAGGAAGCACGAGAGTCCCCCCACATCCAGAGGAGCCCCGTTTCCGCCTCCTAGCTCGAGAGGAGGGATCCTTTCCTGCGTGGTCGGGATAGAATTCCTGGTGTTCCCGTCACATCTCAAGAGGAGGCGCGCTCCACAGGAAAGGCGAGAGGAACTCCAGGGTCGTGCCACCATTCCCAGAGTCCCCTGGATGTCTCAGTCCATTCCAGGGAAACCTGTTTTCCTGCACTGCCTCGACTTTCAAGCCGAGGATCGACTCACATCACTGTGGCATGTGGGACAGCCGTGGGAAAGCCTCGTGGGAAAGCCGCTTTGGAAAAGCCTCGTGGGAAAGCCTCGAGGGAATGCAAGATCCCTTTTTCCACGGAAGGGTAGCGTTACACTGCTGCTACAGCTCGGGAGGAAAGTGCACTTGCATGCCCCACTCGAGACGAGGACTGACTCCCCTGGGGAGACTCCAGAATACCCCAAGATCCATGTCAGCACTGGAGAGGAAACCTCAGGTTCTGGCACCGACTCCACACAAGGTCTTAGGCCCTGGCATCGACGTGAGAGGAATCCCGAGAGGCCCCCGAGCAACTCGCATGGGACTGGACTTTCCTGAGGACACCAGAGCGGTTCTCTGAGGTACCGTCGTAAGTCGAGAGCACCTGCCGCAAATCGAGAAAATCCAGGATGTTCTCCCCTCCAGGCGACATGAGGCCCATTTCCGCTGAGGTATCTCGAGGCTAATCACACTTTACCTAAGGAACTTCCAAAGGGTCCTTCACACCCTTGCTGCAACTCAAGAAGTTCCCTGATATACCCATCTCCACTCGAGAGGAAGCACGAGAGTCCTGACCACATCCAGAGGAGCCCCGTTTCCACCTCCTAGCTCGAGAGGAGGGATCCTTTCCCTGCGTGGTGGCGAAAGAATTCGCGGCGTTCCGTCGCATCTCAAGAGGAGGCGCTCTCCAGAGGAAAAGCGAGAGGAACTCCAGGTTCATGCCACCATCGCCAGAGTTCCCCAGATGTCTCAGTCCATTCCAGGGAACCTGGTTTCCCTGCACTGCCTCGACTTTCAAGCCGAGGATCGACTCACACCACAGTGGCACGTGGGCAGCCCTGTGGGAAAGCCTCGTGGGAAAGCCTCGAGGGAAAGCCACAGATCCTTGATCCACGCGAAGGGAAGCGTGACACTGCTGATAAAGCTCGGGAGGAAAGCGCACGTGCATGGCCCCACTCGAGACGAAACTGACACCCCCTGGGGAAACACCAGAAGTACCCCAAGATCCATGCCATCACTGGAGAGGAATCCTCAGGTTCCGGCACCAACTCCACACAAGGTCTTAGGCCCCTGCATCGACGTGAGAGGAATCCCGAGAGGCCGCAGAGCAACTCGCATGGGGACTGGCCTTTCCTGAGGCCACTGCAGCGGGTCCTGAGGTCCCCGTCGTAAGTCGAGAGCACCTGCCGCAACTCGAGAAAATCCAGGAGGTTCTCCCTTCCAGGCGAGATGAGGCCCATTTCTGCTGAGGTATCTCGAGGCTAATCACACCTTACCTCTGGAACTTGCAAAGGGTCCTTCACACCTTACTGCAACTCAAGAAGTTCCCCGACATACCCGTCTCCACTCGCGAGGAAGCACGAGAGTCCCGCCCACATCCAGAGAGCCCCCGTTTCCGCCTCCTAGCTCGAGAGGAGGGATCCTTTCCTGCGTGGTCGGGATAGAATTCCCGGTGTTTCCCGTCACATCTCAAGAGGAGGCGCGCTCCACAGGAATGGCGAGAGGAACTCCAGGGTCGTGCCACCATTCCCAGAGTCCCCTGGATGTCTCAGTCCATTCCAGGGAAACCTGTTTTCCCTGCACTGCCTCGACTTTCAAGCCGAGGATCGACTCACACCATGGTGGCACGTGGGACAGCCCTGTGGGAAAGCCTCGTGGGAAAGCCTCGTGGGAAAGCCTCTTGGGAAAGCCTCGAGGGAAAGCCACAGATCCCTTGATCCACGCGAAGGGAAGCCCGACACTGCTGCTACAGCTCGGGAGGAAAGCGCACGTGCATCCCCCCTCGAGACGAGGACTGACTCCCCTGGGGAGACTCCAGAAGTACCCCAAGATCCATGTCAGCACTGGAGAGGAATTTCCACTGCGGCGTCTCGAGGCTAATCACATCTATCATCTGGAACTTCCAAAGGGTCCTTCACACCCTTGCTGCAACTCAAGAAGTTCCCCGACATACCCGTCTCCACTCGAGAGGAAGCACGAGAGTTCCGCCAACATCCAGAGGAGCCCTGTTTCCGCCTCCTAGTTCGAGAGGAGGAATCCTTTCCCTGCCTGGTGGGGAAAGATTCCCGGCGTTCCGTCCCATCTCAAGAGGAGGCGCTCTCCACAGGAAAGGCGAGAGGAACTCCAGGGTCGTGCCACCATTCCCAGAGTCCCCCACATGTCTCAGTCCATTCCAGGGAAACCTGTATTCCCTGCACTGCCTCGACTTTCAAGGCGAGGATCGACTCACACCACGGTGGCATGTGGGACAGCCCTGTGGGAAAGCCTCGTGGGAAAGCCTCATGGGAAAGCCTCAAGGGAAAGCCACAGATCACTTGATCACGCGAAGGGAAGCGCGACACTGCTGCTACAGTTCGGGAGGAAAGCGCACGTGCATCCCCCCCTCGAGACGAGGACTGACTCCCCTGGGGAGACTCCAGAAGTACCCCAAGATCCATGTCAGCATTGGAGAGGAATCCTCAGGTTCCGACACCGACTCCACACAAGATCTTAGGCCCCGGCATCGACGGGAGAGGAATCCGAGAGGCCCCCGAGCAACTCGCTTGGGGATTGTCCTTTCCTGAGGCCAACAGAGCGGGTCCCTGAGGTCCCGTCGTAAGTCGAGAGCACTGCCGCAACTCGAGAAAATCCAGGATGTTCTCCCCTTCAGGCGAGATGAGGCCCATTTCTGCTGAGGCGTCTGGAGGCTAATCACACCTAACCTCTGGAACTTCAAAAGGGTCCTTCACACCCTTGCTGCAACTCAAGAAGTCCCCCAATATTCCCGTCTCTACTCGAGAGCAAGCAAGAGAGTCCTGCCACATCCAGAGGAGCCCCGTTTCCGCCTCCTAGCTAGAGAGGAGGGATCCTTTCCCTGCGTGGTCGGGAAAGTATTCCCGGCGTTCTCGTCGCATCTCAAGAGGAGGCACTCTCCACTGGAAGGCGAGAGGAACTCCGGGCCTTGCACCATTCCCAGAGTCCCGCAGATGTCTAAGTCCATTCCAGGGAAATCTGTTTTCCCTCGATTGCCGCGACTTTCAAGCCGAGGATCGACTCACACCACGGTGGCACGTGGGACAGCCCTGTGGGAAAGCCTCCTGGGAAAGCCTCGTGTGAGAGCCTCAAGGGAAAGGCACAGATCCCTTGATCCAGGCGAAGGGAAGCGTGACACTGCTGCTACAGCTCGGGAGGAAAGTGCACGTGCATGCCCCACTCGAGACGAGGACTGACTCCCCTGGGGAGACTCCAGAAATACCCCAAGATCCATGTCAGCACTGGAGAGGAATCCGCAGGTTCCGGCACCGTCTCCACACAAGGTTTTAGGCCCAGCATCGACGGGAGAAGAATCCCGAGGACCCCGAGCAACTCGCATGGGGACTGGCCTTTCCTGAGGCCACCAGAGTGGGTCCCTGAAGTCCCCGTCGTAAGTCGAGAGCACCTGCCGCAACTTGAGTACATCCAGGAGGTTCTCCCCTCCAGGCGAGATGAGGCCCATTTCCGCTGAGGCGTCTCGAGGCTAATCACACCTAACCTTTGGAACTTCCAAAGGACCCTTCACACCCTTGCTGCAACTCAAGAAGTTCCCCGACATACCCGTCTCCACTCGAGAGGAGGCACCAGAGATCCGCCCCACATCCATAGGAGCCCCGTTTCCGCCTCCTATCTCGAGAGGAGGGATACTTTCCTGCGTGTTCGGGAAAGAATTCCCGGCGTTCCTGTCGCATCTCAAGAGGAGGCGCTCTCCACAGGAAAGGCGAGAGGAACTCCAGGGTCGTGCCACCATTCCCAGAGTCCCCCAGATGTCGCAGTCCATTTCAGGAAACCTGTTTTCCCTGCACTGCCTCGAATTTCTAGCCGAGGATCGACTCACACCACGATGGCACGTGGGACAGCCCTGTGGGAAAGCCTCGTGGGAAAGCCTCGAGGGAAAGCCACAGATCCCTTGATCCACGGCGAAGGGAAGGCGTTGCACTGCTGCTACAGCTCGGGAGGAAAGTGCACGTTCATGCCCCACACAAGACGACGACTAACTCCCCTGGGGAGACTCCAGAAGTACCCAAGATCCATGTCAGCACTGGGAGAGAAACCTCAGGTTCCGGCACCGACTCCACACAGGGTCTTAGGCCCGGCATCGACGGGAGAGGAATCTCGAGAGGCCCCCGAGCAACTTGCATGGGGACTGGCCTTTCCTGAGGCCACCAGAGCGGGTCCCTGAGGTCCCCGTAGTAAGTCAAGAGCACCTGCCGCAACTCGAGAAAATCCAGGACGTTCTCCCCTCAGGCGAGATGAGGCCTTTTCCTCTGAGGCGTCTCGAGGCTAACCATACCTAACATCTGGAACTTCCAAAGGTTCCTTCGCACCCTTGCTGCAACTCAAGAAGTTCTCCGACATACCTGACTCCACTCGAGAAGAAGCACGAGAATCCCGCCCACATCCAGAGGAGCCCCGTTTCCGCCTCACACCTCGAGGTCAGGTATCCTTTCCCTGCATGTTCGGGAAAGAATTCCCGGTGTTCCCGTCGCATCTCATGAGGAGGCGCTCTCCACAGGAAAGGCGGAGGAACTCCAGGGTCGTGCCACCATTCCAAGAGTCCCCCAGATATCTCAGTCTGCCGGGGTCCAGCCCCGCTGGATCCAGGGAATTCGACGGATGGACGGCGTTGTCGTGGAAAGTCTTTTTTATTTATTAATGTAAGATTAGATTAAGAAATTATAGTGTAGTAAGAAGATTAACTGGAGGAAAAGGGCTGAATAGCTTGGTTTACGTGGAAGACCAATAAAATTCCAGACAAGGAATTTTCACCATCTACGTTGGGCCACCAGCCCCTGCTTGAATATCTAAGGGTGCCTCGCCTTAAGCTCCCTTTCGTGCAGGTCTTAACAGCCAGGCAAGTAAGTAGACTGGCGAGCCTCCGCGCCCCTGGTGGAGATTCAGCCTGAAGTTAAAGTAAAAAGCAGAGAGAAGGAAAGGGAGAGAGAAGAAAGAGAGAAAAGACACGGGGGGAGCCTGAGTCCAAGAAACCAGGCCGAGAGACTAGTTCGAGAAACTGGTCCGAGAAACTGGCCCCATCCTTTATTGTTCATAAAGCCTTTTATACTTTTGATAAAACATGGAGTTCAATGGGTAACACAAAATTATGTAGCGTTCGCACCCCAGACTCTTTCTGTACATCATTTTGTATACAAAAGGTCTCTGGTGATTTACATTATCTTCTGGCCAAGAGGCTTGTTAAAACTTTTTGGCTCTCTTCCTTAATGAATGTTAATTTTGTTTCCTCTGAAGTGTTTTTCTTTAATCTGCATTTCCTTAAAGCATTAAAGTTACATCTCTATAGAACAAAGGTGCAGTGGGTTATAACAAAGAAGGTACTTAACTCAAAGATCTAATGTTGCTAATACCAGGTCTACTACTTGTTTTTTTTAATATACCAACTCTATCTAAAAATAAAGGATATGAAAATTTAGCAGCAAGCATTGACCCAAAAAATGAAACTTTTAATCAGTCCTATTATAAAGATTTTGACTCCTCGGATGCCCCTACATTCCTAGGATGCTTTAAGCTTCCTGTGCCTCCTGGGGAAAGGAGGCCTCAAACAATCACATGCCCAGCTGTACGAGTCCTGCAGGCAGGCTAGAAAGCATTCAGAGGGGTTTT
>NW_017203354.1:0-6057 GCF_001704415.2 Capra hircus | reverse complement strand
CCCTCGAGGCTTTCCCAGAGGCTTTCCACGACTTTCCCACAGGGCTGTCCCACGTCCACCGTGGTGTGAGTCGATCCTCGCTTGAAAGTCGAGGCAGTGCAGGGAAAACACGTTTCCCTGGATGGACTGAGACATCTGGGGACTCTGGAATGGTGGCACGACCCCTGGAGTTCCTCTCGCCTTTCCTGTGGAGAGCGCCCCCTCTTGAGCTGCGATGGGAAGGCCAGGAATTCTTTCCCGAACACGCAGGGAAAGGAACCCTCCTCTCGAGCTAGGAGGCGGAAACGGAGCTCCTCTGGATGTGGGCGGGACTCTCAGTGCTTCCTCTCAAGTGGAGACGGGTATGTCGGGGAACTTCTTGAGTTGCAGCAAGGGTGTGAAGGACCCTTTGGAAGTTCCAGAGGTTAGGTTTGATTAGACCTCGAGACGCCTCCGCGGAAATGGGCCTCATCTCGCCTGGATGGGAGAACCTCCTGGATTTTCTCGATTTGCGGCAGGTGCTCTCGACTTACGACGGGGACCTCAGGGACCCGCTCTGGTGGCCTCAGGAAACGCCAGTCCCCATGCGAGTTGCTTGGGGGCCTCTCGGAATTCCTCTCCCGTTGATGCTGGGCCTAAGACCTTGTGTGGAGTCGGTTCCGGAACCTGAGAATTCCTCTCCAGTGCTGACATGTATCTTGGTGTACTTCTGGAGTCTCCCCAGGGGAGTCAGTCCTCGTCTCGAGTGGGGGCATGCACGTGCGCTTTCCTCCCGATCTGTATCAGCAGTGTCCCGCTTCCCTTCCGTGGATCAAGGAATCTGTGGGCTTTCCACGAGGCTTTCCCCGAGGCTTTCCCACAAGGCTTTCCCACAGGGCGTTCCCACGTGCCTCCTTGGTGTGAGTCGATCCTCTTGAAAGTCGACGCAGTGCAGGGAATACAGGTTTCCCTGGAATGGACTGAGACAGTTGGGGGACTCTGGAAATGGTGGCACGACCCTGGAGTTCCTCTCGCCTTTCCTGTGGAGAGCGCCTCCTCTGGAAATGCGACGGGAAGGCCGGAATTCTGTCCCGAAGACGCAGTGAAAGGATCCTCCTCTCGAGCTAGGAGGCGGAAACGGGGCTCCTCTGGATGTGGGCGGAACTCTCGTGCTTCCTCTCGAGTGGAGACAGGTATGTCGGGGAACTTCTTGAGTTGCAGCAAAGGTGTGAAGGACCCTATGGAAGTTCCAGAGGTTAGGTGTGAATAGCCTCGAGACGCCTCAGCGGAAATGGGCCTCATCTCGCCTGGAGGGGAGAACCTCCTGGATTTTCTGGAGTTGCGGCAGGTGCTCTCGACTTAATATGGGGACCTCAGGGACCCGCTCTGGTGGCCTCAGGAAAGGCCAGTCCCCATGCGAGTTGCTCGGGGCCTCTCGGGATTCCTCTCCCGTCGATGCCAGGGCCTAAGATCTTGTGAGGAGTGGTGCTGGAACCTGAGGATTCCTCTCCAGTGCTAACATGGATATTGGGGTACTTCTGGAGTCTCCCCAGGGGAGTCAGTCCTGGTCTCGAGTGGGGGCATGCAGGTGCGCTTTCCTCCCGAGCTGTAGCAGCAGTGTCACGCTTCCCTTCGCGTGGATGAAGGGATCTGTGGCTTTCCCTCGAGGCTTTCCCACGAGGCTTTCTCATGAGGCTTTCACACAGGGCAGTCCCACGTGCCACCGTGGTGTGAGTCGATCCTCGGCTTGAAAGTCGAGGCAGTGCAGGGAAAACAGGTTTCCCTGGAATGGACTGAGACATCTCGGGGACTCTGGGAATGGTGGCACGACCCTGGAGTTACTCTTAGCCTTTCCTGTGGAGAGCGCCTCCTCTTGAGATGCGAGGGGAACGCCGGGAATTCTTTCCCGATCACGAAGTGAAAGGATCCCTCCTCTCGAGCTAGGAGGCGGAAACGGGGCTCCTCTGGATGTGGGCGGGACTCTCGTGCTTCCTCTCGAGTGGAGACGGGTATGTCGGGGATCTTCTTGAGTTGCAGCAAGGGTGTGAAGGACCCTTTGGAAGTTCCAGAAGTTAGTTGTGATTAGCCTCGAGAGGCCTCAGCGCAAATGGCCCTGATCTCGCCTGGAGGTGAGAACCTCCTGGATTTTCTGGAGTTGCGGCAGGTGCCTCTCGACTTACGACGGGGACCTCAGGGACCCGCTCTGGTGGCCTCAGGAAAGCCCAGTCCCCATGCGAGTTGCTCGGGGCCGCTGAGGATTCCTCTGCCGTCGATGCCGGGTCCTAAGATCTTGTTTGGACTCGGTGCCAGAACCTGAGGATTCCTCTCGAGTGCTGACATGGATCTTGGGATACTTTTGGAGCCTCCCCAGGGGAGTCAGTCCTCGTCTCGAGTGGGGGCATGAACGTGCGCTTTCCTCCCGAGCAGTAGCTGCAGTGTAGCGCTGCCCTTCCCGTGGATTAAGGGATCTGTGGCTTTCCCTCGAGGCTTTCCCACAGGGCTGTCCCACGTACCACCGTGGTGTGAGTCGATCCTCGGCTTGAAAGTAGAGGCAGTGCAGGGAAAACAGGTTTCCCTGGAATGGACTGAGATTTCTGGGGGACTCTGGGAATGGTGGCACGGACCCTGGAGTTCCTCTCGCCTTTCCTGTGGAGAGCGCCTCCTCTTGAGATGCGACAGGGAACACCTGGGAAATCTTTCCCGAACACGCAGGGAAAGCATCCCTCCTCTCGAGCTAGGAGGCGGAATCTGGGCTCCTCTGAATGTGGCCGGGACTTTCGTGCTTCCTCTCGAGTGGAGACGGGTATGTCGGGGAACTTCTTGAGTTGCAGCAAGGGCGTGAAGGATCATTTGGAAGTTCCAGATGTTAGATGTGATTAGCCTCGAGACGCCTCAGCGGAAATGGGCCTCATCTCGCCTGGAGGGTAGAACCTCCTGGATTTTCTCGAGTTGCGGCAGGTGCTCTCGACTTACGACGGGGACCTCAGGGACCCGCTCTGGAGGCCTCAGGAAAGGCCAGTCCCAGGTGAGTTGCTCGGGGCCCTCTGGGATTCCTCTCCCGTCGATGCTGGGGCCTAAGACCTTGTGTGGAGTCGGTGCCGGAACCTGAGGATTCCTCTCCAGTGCTGACATGGATCTTGGGGTACTTCTGGAGTCTCCCCAGGGGAGTCAGTCCTCGTCTCGAGTTGGGGCATGCACGTGCGCTTTCCTCCGAGCTGTAGCAGCAGTGTCGCGCTTCCCTTCCCGTGGATCAAGGAATATGTGGCTTTCCCTCGAGGCTTTCAGAGGAGGCTTTCCCACGAGGCCTTCCCACAATGCTGTCCCACGTGCCACGGTCGAGTGATTCGATCCTCGGCTTTGAACGTCGAGGCAGTGCAGGGAAAAGAGGTTTCCCTGAAATGGACTGAGACATCTGGCGGACTCTGGGAATGGTGGCACGACCCTGGAGTTCCTCTCGCCTTTCCTGTGGAGAGCGCCTCTTCTTGAGATGCCGACAGGAACACGGGGAATTCTTTCCGAACACGAGGGAAAGGATCCCTCCTCTCGAACTAGGAGTTGGAAATGGGGCTCCTCTGGATGTGGGCGGGATTCTCGTGCTTCCTCTCGAGTGGAGATGGGTATGTCGTGGAACTTCTTGAGTTGCAGCAAGGGTGTGAAGGGCTCTTTGGAAATTCGAGAGGTTTAGATGTGATTAGCCTCGAGACGCCTCAGTGGAAATGGGCCTCATCTCGCCTGGAGGGGAGAACCTCCTGGATTTTCTCGGAGTTGCGGCAGGTGCTCTCGACTTACGACGGGGACCTCAGGGACCCGCTGTGGTGGTCTCAGGAAAGGCCAGTCCCCATGCGAGTTGCTCGGGGCCTCTCGGGATTCCTCTCCCGTCGAAGTCGGGGCCTAAGACCTTGTGTGGAGTGGGTGCCGGAACCTGAGGATTCCTCTCCAGTGCTGACATGGGTCTTGGGGTACTTCTGAGTCTTCCCAGGGGAGTTAGTCTTCGTCTCGAGTGGGGGCCTGCACGTGCGTTTTCCTCTCGAGCTGTAGCAGTAGTGTCACGCTTCCCTTCGGCGTGGTTCAAGGGATCTGTGGCTTTCCCTCGAGGCTATCCCACGAGGCTTTCCCACGAGGCTTTCCCACAGGGCTTTCCTACGTGCCACCGTGGTGTGTTTCGATCCTCGGCTTGAAAGTCGACGCAGTGCAGGGAAAACAGGTTTCCCAGGAATGGACTGAGACATCTGGGGGACTCTGGAATGGTGGCACGACCCTGGAGTTTCCTCTCGCCTTTCCTGTGGAGAGCGCCTCCTCTTGAGATGCGACGGAAACACCGGGAATTCTTTCCGACCACGCAGGGAAGGATCCCTCTCTCGATCTAGGAGTCGGAAACGGGGCTCCTCTGGTTGTGGGCGGACTCTCGTGCTTCCTCTAGATGGAGACGGGTATGTCGGGGAACTTCTTGAGTTGCAGCAAGGCTTGAGGGACCCTTTGAAGTTCCAGATGTTAGATGTGATTAGCCTCAAGACGCCTCAGCGGAAATGGGCCTCATCTCGCCTGGAGGGGAGAACCTCCTGTACTCCTCGAGTTGCGACAGGTGCTCTCGACTTACTCGGGGACCTCAGGGACCCGCTCTGGTGGCCTCAGGAAAGGCCAGTCCCCATGCGAGTTGCTCGGGGCTTTCGGATTCCTCTCCCGTCGATGCCGGGGCCTGAGACCTTGTGTGGAGTCGGTGCCGGAACCTGAGGATTCCTCTCCAGTGCTGACATGGATCTTGGGTACTTCTGGAGTCTCCCCAGGGGAGTCAGTCCTCGTCTCGAGTGGGGGCATGCACGTGCGCTTTCCTCCCCGAGCTGTAGCAGCAGTGTCACTCTTCCCTTCGCGTGGATCAAGGTATCTGTGGCTTTCCCTTGAGGCTTTCACAGGAGGTTTTCCCACGAAGTTTTCCCACAGGGCTGTCCCACGTTCCACCGTGGTGTGAGTCGATCCTCGGCTTGAAAGTCGAGGCAGTGCAGGGAAAACAGGTTTCCCTGGAATGGACTGAGATATCTGGGGGACTCTGGGAATGGTGGGCACGACCCTGGAGTTCCTCTCGCCTTTCCTGTGGGAGCGCCTCCTCCTGAGATGCGACGGGAACACCGGGAATTCTTTCCCGACCACGCAGGGAAAGATCCCTCCTCTCGAGCTAGGAGGCGGAATCTGGGCTCCTCTGGATGTGGGCGGAATTTCGTGCTTCCTCTCCAGTGGAGACGGGGTATGTTGGGGAACTTCTTGAGTTGCAGCAAGGGTGTGAAGGATCATTTGGAAATTCCAGATGTTAGATGTGATTAGCCTCGAGACGCATCAGCGGAAATAGGCCTCATCTCGCCTGGAGGGTAGAACCTCCTGGATTTTCTCGAGTTGCGGCAGGTGCTCTCGACTTACGACGGGGACCTTAGGGACCCGCTCTGGTGGTCTCAGGAAAGGCCAGTCCCCATGCAAGTTGCTCGGGGCCTCTCGGGATTCCTCTCCCGTCGAAGTCGGGGCCTAAGACCTTGTGTGGAGTGGGTGCCGGAACTGAGGATTCCTCTCCAGTGCTGACATGGATCTTGGGGTACTTCTGAGTCTCCCAGGGGAGTCAGTCTTCGTCTCGAGTGGTGGCCTGCACGTGCGCTTTCCTCTCGAGCTGTAGCAGCAGAGTCACGCTGGCTTAAGACCTTGTGTGGCATCGTTGCTGGAACCTGAGAATTCCTCTTCAGTGCTGACATGGGTCTTGGGTACTTCTGAGTCTTCCCAGGGGAGTCAGTCTTCGTCTCGAGTGGGGGCCTGCACGTGCGTTTTCCTCCGAGCTGTAGCAGCAGTGTCACGCTTCCATCGCGTGGTTCAAGGGATCTGTGGCTTTCCTCGAGGCTATCCACACGAGGCTTTCCCACGAGGCTTTCCCACAGGGCTTTCCTACGTGCACCGTGGTGTGTTTCGATCCTCGGCTTGAAAGTCGACGCAGTGCAGGGAAACAGGTTTCCCTGGAATGGACTGAGACATCTGGGGGACTCTGGGAATGGTGGCACGACCTGGAGTTCGTCTCGCCTTTCCTGTGGAGAGCGCCTCCTCTCTTGAGATGCGACGGGAACAACC
>NW_017203353.1:0-6057 GCF_001704415.2 Capra hircus | reverse complement strand
CGGAACCTGGGATTCCTCTCCAGTGCTGACATGATCTTGGCGTACTTCTGGAGTCTCCCAAGCTTGCGTCAGTCCTCGGCTCGAGTGGGGTCATGCACGTGCGCTTTCCTCCGAGCGGTAGCAGCAGTGTCACGCCTTCCCTTCTCGTGGATCAAGGAATCTGTGGCTTTCCCTGGAGTCTTTCCCATGAGGCTTTCCCACAGGGCTATTCCACTTGCCACCATGGTGTGATCGATCCTCGGCGTGAAAGTCGAACCAGTGCAGGAAAAAGGAACTCCTTCCCCACAGTAGGGGTACACTGTCCCCTGGGCGGGTGTCTCCAGAGCACTCGCGCTGGGGGTTGCCGCGGAGGTGCGGGCCTCAGGCTCCACGTGAGAAAAGCCCCAAATGGCATTAGCTGCCAGTCCAGACGCTGGCCCCTCAGGTCTCTGGCCGGAGCCTTGGGCTCCAGGCAAACTCAAAGCCCTCGGCGGTGGCACTCTGGGACTGCTGTAGGAAAGGTGCCAAGAGCCCATGGAGAAGTTGGGGAGGGGCATGGGGGAACGGAGGCGAGGACAGCGAGGCATCTAGGTGGAAGCGCTGGAGAGAGCGTCTGGTGTCCCGGAATGCCTCGGAGGAGCCAGCGGGGGACAGTCGAGGCCCAGGGACCTGTGGAATGTGAAAAGGCGGGAAATCCCAGAGCAAGGCAGGCTGGGAAAGGGGCGTTGGTGGCCAATTCAAAGGGACCTTGGGGCGTTTCCTGGGCGGTGAGCTCCCTTGGCACTGCTGAGGGCCCCTGATTGATCCACCCGGGGTTGATCCCACCGGCTGAGGGAGGGCCACAAACCAAAGCGCGCGAACTGCCCGCCCACCCCCAACGGGGATCTTGGCGGTCCAGGGCTCAGCCGTGCCCGGGAAAAGCCCACTCGCTCCACGGGACTCCGTCCAGGGTCTCTGCTTGGAAAGAGGCCAGGGGCGACCCCCACCATCTACCCACCCAAACCCTATTGACGTCAAATGGGCGGAGACGCCTCCCGTTCTCCAGAGTCCTAAGCTGCTGGGTCCCCGCCCACTCGGCCAGCAGTCTGCAGCGTGCCCGTGTGCCTCTCCCACCATGGCTTTGGTTCGCTCCTCCAGCACCTCAAGCGGTACGTTGCCCTCGGTCCCTGTGGTCGGATCACATCTCAGGGATTTGCGGGTGGCCTGGGCAAGGGCTCTCGGCCAATTGTTGACCCCCCTCCCACCCGAGAACGGCTGGGACCCATCGGCCAGGCCCGGGGTTCCGAGGCGTCAGGTGTGCCCAAATTCGGAGGCGTGGCATCGTTCGTTCATCTTGCTCCTTTGGCACACACATGGCTTCTCCGTTCTCTTTTCTGGAAGACAGTGTTGTTTCAGGGGGCGTGCTGCGGGGGGCGGGGCCGGGTTGCGGAGTGGTGGGAGCAGGTGCTGTGCTGGGATGAGGCCCTTTATCCTCACATCTTCCTGTGGGAATGGGAGTCGGGGAGCTCTGTGGCCTTGCTGCCTTCAGTGGCTTCCTCTGCACAGGGCCTAGTGGCTTCTGCCTTTTGTCAGGCGTTACGGGTTTGGGCTTCGCTTTGGTGCCTTGGCTTTGCCTTGGCCTGGCCCTTGCCCTTGCCCTTGCCTTGGCCTTGGTCTTGGTCTTGGCCTTGCCCTTGCCCTTGAAGTTGAACTTGACCTTGACCTTGAACTTGACCTTGACCTTGACCTTGACTTTTTGAAACTTGACTTGAACTTGACCTTTTGAACTTTAACTTCTTGACTTGACCTTGGACTTGAACTTGAACTTTGACTTGAACTTGAACTTGAACTTGACTTGAACTTGAACTTGACCTTGACCTTGACCTTGAACTTACTTGACTTGACTTTTGACTTGACCTTGACTTCAACTTTTTGACCTTACTTCAACTTGAACTTGACCTTGAACTTGAATTTGAACTTGAACTTGACTTGAACTTGACCTTGACCTTGACCTTGACTTTGAACTTACTTTGAACTTCAACTTGACTTGACCTTGAACTTGAACTTGACCTTGACCTTGACCAACAACGGGAGACCTCGAGATTTGCTCAGAGCACCGGAGGTCCAGAAGCAGGTCCCTGTATCTCCCCTTCCCTTTTGTGATCATTGCAAAGACATTCCTAGCTGATAGCGGGAGTGCCCCTGAAGAAGCAAGCAGTGGGAGTGTGTTTGACACGACTGTGTGCCTTCCTGGCCTCATCTCCACAAGGGGCCTTTCCTCTCGAATAGGCCCCATGTCCCCTTGGGGAGGGTGTCATGCCTCTTTTCTCCTCACTGCCAAAGGGTGGAGCCAAGCTCGCTCTGTCAGAGGTACAAAAAACAGCAATTGAATGGATTTCAAGCTCTTGCTAGGCTGCACCCTTTCAGGGCCCACTTTACTGAAACAGGTGCTCTGTGGCCCCTGGTTGGGTATGCAGGTTCACAAACAGGGTGAGATCCTGTCCAAGCCAAGAATTTTCCTGAAAGACCTAGGCTCACTAGAGCTCTCCTCCAGAGCAAAGGGGATAGAGGAGATGTATGGAGGAGTCTTTGCCTTTCCCTGTGAGTGTGGGCTAGTCCCTACGGCCCCAAGCTCAGGGATAACTGCCTCTAAGAAAGGAATGGCAAGAAGCGCTATTCTTGGAGGTTGGGACAGGGAGTTCGCAGCATGTGGGAAAGAAAGACTTCTTCGGGGAAGAAGAGGCAACCACCGGGGTGTGTTTGCAAGCCTCTATTTGGAAGGAACAGGTTTGCTTATACAACTCAAGACCTCCAGATCTGCTCAGAGGACTGAAGTTCCAGAGACAGGGCCATGTATCTCCCCTTCCCTTTGAGATCCTTGCAAAGACATTCCTAGCAGATCGTGGGAGTGCCCATGAAGAAGCAAGCAGCGGGAGTGTGCTTGACATCACTGGCTGCCTACCTGGCTCAGCTCCTCAAGGGGCCTTTCTCTCCTGGTAGGCCCTATGTCCCCTTTGGGAGAGGGTGGTGCCCTCTTCCCTCCACACTGCCAAAGGTGGAGGTGGAGCAAACTCGTTCTCTCCGAGGTTAAAAAAAAAGACAAATTGGATGGATTTTTAAGCTCTTGCTATGCTGCACCCCTCCAGGACCCACTCGAGCAAAACAGTGCCCTGTGGCCCTAGGTCGGGTATGCAGGTTCACACACCGGGTGTGATCCCGTCAAAGCCAAGAATTTTTCCTGACAGACCTAGGCTCACTAGAGCTCTCCTCCAGAGGAAAGGGGACAGAAAAGACGTGTGTGTGAGGTGGCTCTGCCTTTCCAGGTCCCAATCTCAGGGATAACTGCCCCTAAGAAAGGAACTGCTGCTGCTGCTGCTGCCTAAGTTGCTTCAGTCGTGTTCGACTCTGTGCGACGCCATAGACGGTAGCCCACTAGGCTCCCCCGTCCCTGGGATTCTCCAGGCAAGAACAGTAAGTGGGTTGCCATTGCCTTCTCCAATGCATGAAAGTGAAAATGAAAGTGCAGTCGCTCAGTCGTGTCGACCCTCAGCGACCCCACGGACTGCAGCCTACCAGGCTTCTCCGTCCATAGGAATTTTCTGAAAGGAACTGCAAGACGCGCTTTTCCTGGAGGCTGGAAAGGGAGTTCGCAGGATGTGGGAAAGAGATCCTCCTTCGAGAAGAATAGGCGGCCACTTGTTTTGTGTTGCAAACCTCTATTTGGAAGGAACAGGTTAGCTTATACAAAGGGAGACCTCCAGATCTGCTCAGAGGACGAAGGTGCAGAGGCAGGTCGGTGTATTTTCCCTTCATTTTGCGATCCTTGCAAAGACATTCCTTGCTGATAGATATTCAGCAAGGGCCTTTGAGACTGTTGTTTTCTTTCCTAGGTTCAAAGATTCCTTCAGTTCCTAATATAGATATCTAGAAATTATCTGACATCCGTGAAAATCTGATATGTGGTCAAATGCCGTCAGTTATAATTCCAGTTATCATATGAAAGCATTTCAAGTCGCAGCAGTGACCAGATTACATTGTCAATTTCTATTTAATCAGGTTTTAACCATGTCTTCTATGATTTCACACTGATGCCTTTGCAGAAATACTGCTACTTCAAGATATATGGAATATACATTTTTTAAGCTTACCGATAATTTGTTTGTTTGTTTGTTGTCTTCTGGTAAGCTGGTACCAGATGGAATTTAGTCTCCTCTCTAGGTTAAGAGAACAAAGTTTTCTTAGAATGCAATTTTTGATAACAGACTATGAGTTTCTTTACCTTTCATTGATTTATAATTGTTTTCATCATCTGTTTGTTTACTTCGGTAAAGCAAATAAGCCTTATTTAAGATTTTGGTACATGTAGGATGGACTAAGCTTTCCCCACTCTTGCAAGTTCCCTTAACCCTTCAGATTCTTCTCGTGGACCAAGATCTCACTTTCCTCCAGAGGGACAATCCAAGCTTTTTATTAGTTGATCTGCCCCTGACATCAGAGTCAATTTGAGCATGAGTTGGCCTATAATTTAGGCATGAAACTATAACTACATAAAGAAAAGGTGACTTTATGATTCAGGGATGGCCATGATATGCCTTGCACTTCAGAGAAAATGGGTTAAAATTGATTTTTTTTCTTCAAAAACTGCACAGCCAGTTCTTTCAGCATATGCAATTGAAAACATCTAGTCATTAGGTCAGTTTTTCATTCCAATCCCAAAGAAAGGCAATGACAAAGAATATTCAAGCTGCTGCACAATTGCACTCATCTCACACACTAGTAAAGTAATGCTCAAAATTCTCCAAGTTCACATGAACTGTGAACTTCCAAATGTTCAAGAGGGATTTAAAACATGCAGAGAAACCAGAGATCAAACTGCCAACATCCACTGGATCATTGAAAAAGCAAGAGAGTTCCAGAAAAAAAGACATCTATTTCTGCTTTATTGACTATGCCAAAGCCTTTGACTGTGTGGATCACAATAAACTGGGAAAAATTCTGAAAGAGATGGGAATACCAGACCACCTGACCTGTCTCTTGAGAAACCTGTATGCAGGTCAGGAAGAAAACAGTTCGAACTGGACATGGAACAACAGACTGGTTCTAAATAGGAAAAGGAAATATGTCAAGGCAGTGTATTGTCACCCTGCTTATTTAACTTATATGCAGAGTACATCATGAGAAACACTGGGCTGGAGGAAGCACACGCTGGAATCCAGATTGCTGGAGAAATATCAAGAATCTCAGATATGCAGATGACACCACCCTTATGGCAGAAAGTGAAAAGAACTAAAGAGTCTCCTGATGAAAGTGAAAGAGGAGAGTGAAAAAGTTAGCTTAAAGCTCAGCATTCAGAAAACTAAAATCATTGCATCCAGTCTCATCACTTCATGGCAAATAGATGGGAACACATTGGAAACAGCAGCAGACTATTTTGGGGGCTTGGAAATCACTGCAGGTGATGGCTGCCTCCATGAACTTAAAACATATTTATGACTTGGAAGAAAAGTGATGACCAAACTAGACAGCATATTAAAAAGCCGAGACGTTGCTTTGCCAACAAAGATCCATCCAGTCAAGGCTATGGTTTTTCCATATGTCATGGATGGATATGAAAGATGTACTATAAAGAAAGTGACAGCTGAAAATTAGATGCTTTTGAACTGTGGTGTTGAAGAGATGCTTGTAGGTCGCTTAGACTACAAGGAGACGCAACCACTCCATCCTAAAGGAAATCAGGTCTGAATATACATTGGAAGGACTAATACTGAACCTGAAACTCCAATACTTTGGCCACTTGATGTGAAGAGCTGACTCACTTGGAAGTTGCTTTGATTTGCCTGTGAGTGTGGGGAGCCCTCCCTGGGCAAAGGGCCCTCAGGGGTCATTGCCACTGAATCACGACCTCCAAGCAAGCGCATTCCAGCTGTGTGACATTCAGGAAGCAGGAGACTGGGAAAACTATCTTCCTTAGAGGAAGGAAAGTCATCCACAGAGAGTGTGTTTTCAGGCCTCTCTTTGCAGCAAGTGTTTTGCTTCTCAGACATCAGAGCTGCAGGTTGCTCTGAGGCCTCAATTGCAGAGTCAGGGCTGTGTGTCTCA
>NW_017203352.1:0-6058 GCF_001704415.2 Capra hircus | reverse complement strand
GCAACTCGAGAAAATCCAGGAGGTTCTCCCCTCCAGGCGAGATGAGGCCATTTCCGCTGAGGCGTCTCGAAGATATTCACACCTAACCTCCGGAACTTCCAAAGGGTCCTTCAGACCCTTTTTGCAACTCAAGAAGTTCCCCGACATACCCGTCTGCACTTGAGAGGAAGCACGAGAGTCCCGCCCACATCCAAAGGAGCCCCGTTTCCGCCTCCTAGCTCGACGGACGGATCCTTTCCCTGCGTGCTCGGGAAAGAATTCCCGGCGTTTCCGTCGCAACTCAAGAGGAGGCGCTCTCCACAGGAAAGGCGAGAGAAACTCCAGGGTCGTGCCACCATTTCCAGAGTCCACCAAATGTCTCAGTCCATTCCAGGGAAACCTGTTTTCCCTGCACTGCCTCCACCTTCAAGCCGAGGATCGACTCACACCGCGGTGGCACGTTGGACAGCCTGTGGGAAAGCCTGAGGGGAAAGCCTCGTGGGAAAGCCTCGAGGGAAAGCCACAGATCCCTTGATCCACGCGAAGGGAAGCGTGACACTGCTGCTAGAGCTCGGGAGGAAAGCGCACGTGCATGCCCAATCGAGACGAGGACTGAGTCTGCCTGGGGAGACTCCAGAAGTACCCCAAGATCCATGTCAGCACTGGAGAGGAATCCTCAGGTTCCGGCACCGACTCCGCACAAGGTCTTAGGCCCCGGCATCGACGGGAGAGGAATCCCGAGAGGCCCCGAGCAACTCGCATGGGGACTGGCCTTTCCTGAGGCCACCAGAGCGGGTCCCTGAGGTCCCCGTCGTAAGTCGAGAGCACCTGCTGCAACTCGAGATAAATCCAGGAGGTTCTCCCTCCAGGCAAGATAAGGCCCATTTCTGCTGAGGCATCTCGAGGCCAATCAAAACTAACCTCTGGAACTTCCACAGGGTTCTTCACACCCTTTCTGCAACTCAAGAAGTTCCCCAACATACTAGTCTCCACTCGAGAGGAAGCACGAGAGTCCCGCCCACATGCAGAGGAGCCGTTTTTACGCCTCCTAGCTCGAGAGGAGGGATCCTTTCCCTGAGTGGTCGGGAAAAAATTCCCGGCGTTCCCGTCGCATCTCAAGGAGGAGGCGCCCTCCAACAGGAAAGGTGAGAGGAACTCCAGGGTCGTGCGACCATTCCCAGAGTCCCCCAGATGTCTCAGTCCATTCCAGGGAAACCTGTTTTCCCTGCACTGCGTCGACTTTCAAGCCGAGGATCGACTCACACCAAGGTGGCACGTGGGACAGCCCTGTGGGAAGGCCTCGTGGGAAAGCCTCGTGGGAAAGCCTCGAGGGAAAGCAACAGATCCCTTGATCCATGCGAAGGGAAGCGCGACAATGCTGTTACAGCTCGGAAGGAAAGCGCACGTGCATGCCCCCACTCGAGACGAAGACTGACTCCCCTGGGTAGACTCCAGAAAGTACCCCAAGGTCCATGTCAGCACTGGAGAGGAATTCTCAGGTTCCAGCACTGGAGAGGAATCCTCAGGTTCCGGCACTGACTCCACACAAGATCTTAGGTCCCAGCATCGACGGGAGAGGAATCCCGAGAGAACCCTGAGCAACTCGCATGGCGACTGGCCTTTCCTGAGGCCACGAGAGCGGGTCGCTGAGGTCCCCGTCGTAAGTCGAGAGCCTCTGCCACAACTCGAGAAAATCCAGGAGGTACACCCCTCCAGGTAGATGAGGCCCATTTCCACTGAGGCTTCTCGAGGCTAATAACACCTAACATCTGGAACTTCCAAAGGGTCCTTCACACCCTTGCTGCATCTCAAGAAGTCCCCCGAAATACCCGTCTCCACTCGAGAGGAAGCACGAGATTTCCGCACACATCCAGAGGAGCCCCGTTTCCGCCTCCTAGCTCGAAAGGGGGGATCCTTTCCCTGCGTGTTCGGGAAAGAATTCCCGGCGTTCCCGTCGCATCTCAAGAGGAGGCGCTCTCCACAGGAAAGGCCAGAGGAACTCCAGGGTCGTGCCACCATTCCCAGAGTCCCCCAGATGTCTCAGTCCATTCCAGGGAAACCTGTTTTCCCTGCATTGCCTCGACTTTCAAGCCGAGGATCAACTCACACCAGGGTCCACGAGGGAAAGCCCTGTGGGAAAGCCTCGTGGGAAAGGCTCGTGGGAAAGCCTCGAGGGAAAGCCCCTGATCCCTTGATACATGCGAAGGGAAGCGCGACACTGCTGCTACAGCTCGGGAGGAGAGCGCACGTGCATGCCCCCATTCGAGACGAGGACTGACTCCCCTGGGGAGACTCCAGAAGTACCATAAGTTCCATGTCAGCACTGGAGAGGAATCCTCAGTTTCCGGCAACCGACTCCACACAAGGTCTTAGGCCCCAGGCATCGACGGGAGAGGAATCCCGAGAGGCCCCCAAGCAACTCGCATGGGGACTGGCCTTTCCTGAGGCACCAGAACGGGTCCCTGAGGTCCCCGTCGTAAGAAGAGAGCACCTGCCGCAACTGGAGAAAATCCAGGAGTTTCTCCCCTCCAGGCGATATGAGGCCCAATTCCGCTGAGGCCTCTCCAGGCTAATCACATCTAACATCTGGAACTTCCAAAGGGTCCTTCACACCCTTGCTGCAACTCAAGAAGTTCCCCGACATACCCGTCTCCACTCGAGAAGAAAGCACGAGAGTCCCGCCCACATCCAGAGGAGACCCGTTTCCGACTCCTACCTCGAGAGGAGGGATCCTTTACCTGCTTGGTGGGAAAGAATTCCCCGCATTCCCGTCGCATTTCAAGAGGAGGCGCTCTCCATCGAAAGGCGAGAGGAACTCCAGGGTCGTGCCACCATTCCCAGAGTCCCCCAGATGTCTCAGTCCATTCCAGGGAAACCAAGTTTTCCCTGCACTGCCTCGATGTTGAAGCCGAGGATTCCACTCACACCACGGTGGCACGTGGGACAGCCCTGTGGGAAAAGCCTCGTGGGAAAGCCTCGTGGGAAAGCCTCAAGGGAAAGCCACAGATCCCTTGATCCACGGGAAGGGAAGCTCGACACTGCTGCTACAGTTCGGGAGAAAAGCGCACGTGAATGCCCCCAACTCGAGACGAGGACTGACTCCCCTGGGAAGAATCCAGAAGTACTCCAAGATCCATGTCAGCACTGGAGAGGATCCTCAGGTTCAGGCACCAACTCCACACAAGGTCTTAGGCCCCGGTATCGACGGGAGAGGAATCACGAGAGGCCCCCGAGCAACTCGCATGGGGACTGGCCTTTCCTGAGGGCCACCAGAACGGGTCCCTGAGTCCCCGTCGTAAGTCGAGAGCACCTGCCGCAACTCGGAGAAAATCCAGGAGGTTCTCAACTCCAGGCGAGATGAGGCCCATTTCCGCTGAGGCGTATCGGAGGCTAATCACATCTAACATCTGGAACTTCCAAAGGGTCCTTCACACCCTTGCTGCAACTCAAGAAGTTCCCCGACATACCCGTCTCCACTCGAGAGGAAGCACGAGAGTCCCGCCCACATCCAGAGGAGACCCGTTTCCGGCATCCCTTGCTCGAGAGGAGGGATCCTTTCCCTGCATGGTGGGGAAAGAATTCCCGGCGTTCCCGTCGCATCTCAAGAGGAGGCGCTCTCCACAGGAAAGGCGAGAGGAACTCCAGGGTCGTGCCACCATTCCCAGATACCCCCCATATGTCTCAGTCCATTCCAGGGAAACCTGTTTTCCCTGCACTGCCTCGACTTTCAAGCCAAGGATCGACTCACAGCCACGGTGGCATGTGGGACAGCCGAGTGGGAAAGCCTCGTGGGAAAGCCTCGTGGGAAAGCTGGAGGGAAAGCCACAGGATCCCTTGATCCACGCGAAGGGAAGCGCCGACACTGGCTGCTACAGGCTCGAGAGGAAAGCACACGTGCATGCCCCCATCCAGACGAGGACTGACTCTCCTGGGGAGACTCCAGAAGTACCCCAAGATCCATGTCAGCACTATAGAGGAATCCTCAGGTTCCGGCACCGACTCCCACGAAAGGTCTTAGGCCCCGGCATCGAAGGGAGAGGATTCCCGAGAGGCACCCGAGCAACTCGCATGGGGACTGGCCTTTCCTGAGGCCACCAGAGCGGGTCCCTGAGGTCCCGGTCGTAAGTCGAGAGCACCTGCCGCAACTCGAGAAAATCCAGGAGGTTCTCCCCCTCCAGGCGAGATGAGGGCCATTTGCCCTGAGGCTTCTCAAGGCAATTCATACCTAACCTCTGGAACTTCCAAAGGGTCCTTCACACCCTTGCTGCAACTCAAGAAGTTCCCCGACATACCCGTATCCACTCGAGAGGAAGCACGAGAGTCCCGCCCACATCCAGAGGAGGCCCCCGTTTCCGCCTCCTAGCTCGAGAGGAGCGATCCTTTCCCTGCGTGGTCGGGAAAGAATTCCCAGTGTTCCCGTCGCAATCTCAAGAGGAGGCGCTCTCCACAGGAAAAGCGAGAGGAACTCCAGGGTCGTGAAACCATTCCCAGAGACCCCAGATTTCTCAGTCCATTCCAGGGAAACCTGTTTTCCCTGCACTGCCTCGACTTTCAAGCCGAGGATCGACTCACACCACGGTGGCACGTGGGACAGCCCTGTGGGAAAAGCCTCGTGGGAAAGCCTCGAGGGAAAGCCTCGAGGGAAAGCCACAGATCCCATGATCCACAAGAAGGGAAGCGCGACACTGCTGCTACAGCTCGGGAGGAAATCACACGTGCATGCCCCCAATCGAGACGAGGACTGAGTCTGCTGGGGAGACTCCAGAAGTACCCCAAGATCCATGTCAGCACTGGAGAGGAATCCTCAGATTCCTGCACCGGACTCCACACAAGGTCTTAGGCCCCGGCATCGACGGGAGAGGAATCCTGAGAGGCCCCGAGCAACTCGCATGGGGACTGGCCTTTCCTGAGGCCACCAGAGCGGGTTCCTGGGTCCCCGTCGTAAGTCGAGAGAATCGGCCGCAACTCGAGAAAATCCAGGAGGTTCTCCCCTCCAGGCGAGTTGAGGCCCATTTCTGCTGAGGCGTCTCGAGGCTAATCACACCTAACCTCTGGAACTTCCAAAAGGGACCTTCACACCCTTGCTGCAACTCAAGAAGTTCCCCGACATACCCGTCTTCACTGGAGAGGAAGCACGAGAGTCCCGACCACATCCAGAGGAGCCCCGTTTCCGCCTCATAGCTCGAGAGGAGGGATCCTTTCCCTGTGTGTCGGGAAAGAATTCCCGGCATTCCCGTCGCATCTCAAGAGGAGGTGCTCTCCACAGGAAAGGCGAGAGGAACTCCAGGGTCGTGCCACCATTCCCAGAGTCCCCCAGATGTCTCAGTCCATTCCAGGGAAACCTGTTTTCCCTGCACTGCCTCGACTTTCAAGCCGAGGATCCACTCACACCACGGTGGCACGTGGGACAGCCCTGAGGGAAAGCCTCGTGGAAAGCCTCGTGGGAAAGCCTCGAGGGAAAGCCACAGATCCCTTGATCCACGCGAAGGGAAGCGTGACATTGCTGCTACAGCTCGGGAGGAAAGCGCACGTGCATGCCCCACTCGAGACGAGGACTGACTCCCCTGGGGAGACTCCAGAAGTACCCCAGGATCCATGTCAGCACTGGAGAGCAAAGCTCAGGTTCCGGCACCGACTCCACCCAAGGTCTTAGGCCCGGCATCGACGAAGAGGAATCCTGAGAGGACCCCGAGCAACTCGCATGGGGACTGGCCTTTCCTGTGGCTACCAGAGCGGGTCCCTGAGTCCCCGTCGTAATTCGAGAGCACCTACCGCAACTCGAGAAAATCCAGGAGGTTCTCCCCTCCAGGCGAGATGAGGCCCATTTCCCCTGAGGCGTATCGAGACTAATCACACCTAACCTCTGGAACTTCCAAAGGGTCCTTCACACCCTTGCTGCAACTCAAGAAGTTCCCCGACATACCCGTCTCCACTTGAGAGGAAGCACGAGAGAGTCCCGCCCACATTCAGAGGAGCCCCGTTTCCGCTTCCTTGCTCTAGAGGAGGGAACCCTTCCCTGAGTGGCCGGGAAAGAATTCCCGGCGTTCCCGTCGCACTCAAGAGCAGTCGCTCTCCACAG
>NW_017203351.1:0-6058 GCF_001704415.2 Capra hircus | reverse complement strand
TCGAGGAGCCGCGTTTTGCCTCCTAGCTCGAGAGGAGGGATCCTTTCCCTTCGTGTTCGGGAAAGAATTCCGGCGTTCCCGTCGCATCTCAACAGGAGGCCCTCTCCACAGGAAAGACGAGAGGAACTCCAGGGTCGTGCCACCATTCCCAGAGTCCCCCAGTTGTCTCAGTCCATTCCAGGGAAACCTGTTTTCCTGCACTGCCTCGACTTTTCAAGCCAGGATCGACTCACACCACGGTGGCACGTGGGACAGCCCTGTGGGAAAGCCTCTCTGAAAAGCCTCGTGGAAAGCCTCGAGGGAAAGCCACAGATTCCTTGATCCACGCGAAGGGAAGCGTGACACTGCTCCCTACAGCACGGGAGGAAAGCGGCAGGTGCATGCCCCCTTCAAGACGAGAACTGACTCCCCTGGGGAAACTCCAGAAGTACCCAAGATCCATGTCAGCACTGGAGAGGAATCCTCAGGTTTCAGGACCGACTCCACACAAGGTCTTAGTCCACAGCATCGACAGGAGAGGAATCCGAGAGGCCCCCGAGCAACTCGCATGGGGCCTGGCCTTTCCTGAGGCCACCAGAGCGGGTCCTGAGGTCCTGGTTGTAAGTCGAGAGCACTGCCGCAACTCGAGAAAATCCAGGAGGTTCTCCCTCCAGGCGAGATGAGGCCCATTTCCCCGGAGGTGTCTCGAGCCTAATCACACCTAACCTCTGGAACTTCCAAAGGGTCCTTCACACCCCTTGCTGCAACTCAAGAAGTTCCCCCGACATACCCGTCTCCACTCGAGAGGAAGCACGAGAGTCCCGCCCACATCCAGAGGAGCCCGGTTCCGCATCCTACCTCGAGAGTAGGGATCCTTTCACTTCGTGGTCGGGAAAGAATTCCCGTCGTTCCTGTCGCATCTCAAGAGGAGGCGCTCTCCACAGGAAAGGCGAGAGGAAATCCAGGGGTCGTGCCACCATTGCCAGGGTCCCCCAGATGTCTCAGTCCATTCCAGGGAAACCTGTTTTACCTGCACTGCCTCGACTTTCAAGCCGAGGATGGACTCACACCACGGTGGCACGTGGGCAGCCCTGTGGGAAAGCCTCGTGGGAAAGCCTGGGAAAGCCTCGTGGGAAAGCCTCGTGGGAAAGCCTCGAGGGAAAGGCAGCAGATCCCTTGATCCACGCGAAGGGAAGCGTGACACTGCTGCTTCAGCTCGGAGGAAAGCGCACATGCATGCCCCACTCAAGACGAGGACTGACTCCCCTGGGGAGACCACAGAAGTACCCCAAGATCCATGTCAGCACTGGAGAGGAAACCTCAGGTTCCGGCACCGACTCCACACAAGGTCTAAGGCCCCGGTATCGCCGGAAGAGAAATCCCGATAGGCCCCCGAGCAACTCGCATGGGGACTGGCCTTTCCTGAGGCCACCAGAGCGGGCCCCTGAGGTCCCCGTCAAAAGTCGAGAGCACCTGCCGCACCTCGAGAAAATCCAGGAGGTTCTCCCCTCCAGGAGAGATGAGGCCCATTTCCGCTGAGGCGTTGTGAAGCTAACCACACCTAACCTCTGGAACTTCAAAGGGTCCTTCACACCTTGCTGCAACTCAAGAAATTCCGGACATATCCGTCTCCACTCGAGAGGAAGCACGAGAGTCCCACCCCATCCAGAGGAGCCCCGATTCTGCCTCCTAGCTCGAGAGGAGGGATCCTTTCCCTGCGTGGTCCGGAAAGAATTCCCGGCGTTCCCGTCGCATCTCAAGAGGAGGCGCTCTCCACAGGAAAGGCGAGAGGATCTTCAGGGTCGTGTCACCATTCCCAGAGCCAAAGATGTCTCAGTCCATTCCAGGAAATCATGTTTTCCCTGCACTGCCTCGACTTTCAAGCCGATGATCGACTCACACCACGGTGGCACGTGGGACAGCCCTGTGGGTAAGCCTCGTGGGAAAGCCTCGAGGGAAAGCCACAGATCCCTTGATCCACGTGAAGTAAAGCGTGACACGGCTGCTACAGCTCGGGAGGAAAGCGCAGGTGCATGCTCCCACTCTAGACGAGGACTGACTCCCTGGGGAGACCCCAGAAGAACCCCAAGATCTATGTCAGCACTGGAGAGGAATCCTAAGTTCCGGCCCCCGAATCCACACAAGGTCTTAGGCCCCGGCATCGACGGGAGAGGAATCCCGAGAGGCCCCCCGAGCAACTCGCATGGGGACTGGCCTTTCCTGAGGCCACCAGAGCGAGTCCCTGAGCTCCCCGTCGTAAGTCGAGAGCACCTGCCGCAACTCGAGAAAATCCAGGAGGTTCTCCCCTCCAGGCGAGATGAGGCCAATTTCCGCTGAGGCGTCTCACGGCTTATTACAGCTAACATCTCGAACTTCAAAGGGTCCTTCACCCTTGCTGCAACTCAAGAAGTTCCCAACATCCCGTATCCACTCGAGAGGAAGCACGAGAGTCCCGCCCACATCCAGAGGAGCCCCGTTTCCGCCTCCTAGCTCGAGAGTGGGATCCTTTCACTGCGTGGTCTGGAAAGAATTCCGGCGTTCCCCGTCGCATCTCAAGAGGAGGCGCTCTCCACAAGAAAGGCGAGAGGAACTCCAGGGTCGTGCCACCATTCCCAGAGTCCCCCAGATGTCTCAGTCCATTCCAGGGCACCCTGTTTCTCCTGCACTGCCTCGACTTCAAGATGAGGATCGACTCACACCACGGTGGCACGTGGGACAACCCTGTGGGAAAGCCTCGTGAAGCCTCGTGGAAAGCCTCGAGGGAAAGCCACAGATCCTTGATCCACGCGAAGGGAATGTGACACTGCTGCTACAGTTGGGAGGAAAGCGCCGTTATGCCCCCACTCGAGACGAGGACTGACTCCCCTGGGAAGACTCCAGAAGTACCTCAAGATCCATGTCAGCACTGGGAGGAATCCTCAGGTTCCGGCACCGACTCCACACAAGGTCTTAGGCCCGGCATCGACGGAAGAGGAATCCTGAGAGGCCCCCGAGCTACTCGCATGGACCCCTGGCCTTCCCTGAGGCCAGCACAGCGGGTCCCTGAGGTCCCCGTCGTAAGTCGAGAGCACCTGCTGCAACTCGAGAAAATCCAGGAGGTTCTCCCCTCCAGACGAGATGAGGCCCATTTTTCCGCTGAGGCGTCTCGAGGCTAATCACACCTAACCTCTGGAACTTCCAAAGGGTCCTTCACACCCTTGCTGCAACTCAAGAAGTTCCCGACATACCCGTCCACTCGACAGGAAGCACGAGAGACCCGCCCTCATCCAGAGGAGCCCGTTTCCGCCTCCTAGCTCGAGAGAAGGGATCCTTTCACTGCGTGTTCGGGAAAGAATTCCGGCGTTCCCCGTCGCAACTCATGAGCAGGCGCTCTCCACAGGAAAGGCGAGAGGAACTCCAGGGTCGTGCCACCATTCCCCGAGTCCCCAGATGTATCAGTCCATTCCAGGGAAACCTGTTTTCCCTGCACTGCCTCGACTTTCAAGCCGAGGATCGACTCACACCACGGTGGCACGTGGGAAGCCATGTGGGAAAGCCTCATGGGAAAGCCTCGTGGGAAAGCCTCGAAGGAAAGCCACTGATCTCTTGATCCACGCGAATGGAAGCGTGACACTGCTGCTGCAGCTCGGGAGGAAAGCGCACGTGCAAGCCCCCACTCGAGACAAGGACCGACTCCCCCTGGGGAGACTCCAGAAGAACCCAAGGTTCATGTCAGTACTTGAGAGGAAGCCTCAGGAGCAGGCACCGACTCCACACAAGGTCCTAGGCCCCGGCATCGACTGGACAGGAATCCCGTGATGCCCCGGAGAACTCCATGGGGAATGGCCTTTCCTGAGGCCACCAGAATGCGTCCCTGAGGTCCCCGTTTAAGTCGAGAGCACCTGCCCCATCTCGAGAAAATCCAGGAGGTTCCCCCTCCAGGCGAGATGAGGCCCATTTCTGTTGAGCGTCTCGAGGCTAATAACACCGAGCCTCTAGAATTTCCAAAGGGTCCTTCACACCCTTGCTGCAACTCAAGAAGTTTCCCGACTTACCCGTCTCCACTGGAAAGGAAGCACGTGAGTCCCGCCCACATCCAGAGGAACCCCGTTTCCGCCTCATACCTCGATAGGAGGGATCCTTTCCCTGCTTGGTCGGGAAAGAATTCCGGCGTTCCGTCGCATCTCAAGAGGATGCGCTCTCCACAGGAAAGGCGAGAGGAACTCCAGGGTCGTGCCACCATTCCCAGAGTCCCCAGATGACTCAGTCCATTCCAGGGAAACCTGTTTTCCCTGCACTGCCTCGAATTTTCAAGCCGAGGATCGACTCACAACACGGTGGCACGTCGGACAGCCCTGTGGGAAAGCCTCGAGGGAAAGCCACAGATCATTTGATCCACGCGAAGGGGAAGCGTGACACTGCTGCTACAGCTCAGGAGGAAAGCGCACCTGTATGCCCCCACTCGAGACGAGGACTGACTCCCCTGGGGAGACTCCAGAAGTACCCAATCCATGACAGCACTGGAGAGGAATCCTCAGGTTCCGGTACTGACTCCACACAAGGTGTTAGTCCCCGGCATCGAAGGGAGAGGAATCCCGAGAGGCCCCGAGCAACTCGCATGGGGACTGGCCTTTCCTGAGGCCACAGAGCGGGTCCCCCATCGTAAGTCGAGAGCACTCCAAAATTCGAGAAAATCCAGGAGATCTGCCGTCCATGCGAGATGAGGCCCATTTCCACTGAGGCGTCCGAGGCTAATCACAACTAACCTGTGGAACTTCCAAAGGGTCCTTCACACCCTTTCCTGCAACTCAAGGCCCCCGATATACCGTCTCCGCTCCGAGCGGAAGCACGAGAGTCCCGCCATATCCAGAGGAGCCCGATTCCGCCTCCTAGCTCGAGAGGAGGGCTCCTTTCCCTGCGTGGTTTGGAAAGAATTCCCGGCGTTCCGTCGCATCTCAAGAGGAGGCGATCTCCACAGGAAAGGCAAGAAGAACTCCAGGGTCCTGCCACCATTCCCAGAGTCCCCCAGATGTCTCAGTCCATTCCAGGAAACCTGTTTTCTGCACTGCCCTGACTTTCAAGCCGAGGATCAACTCACACAACGGTGGCACGTGGGACAGCCCTGTGGGAAAGCCTCGTGGAAAGCCTCTAGGGAAAGCCTCGAGGGAACGCCACAGATCCTTGATCCACGCGAAGGGAAGCGCGACACTGTTGCTACAGCTCGGAAGGAAAGCGCACGTGCATGCCCCCACTCTAGACGAGGACTGACTCCCCTGGGTGACTCCAGAACTACCCCAAGATCCATCTCAGCACTGGGAGGAATGCTCAGGTTCCGGCACCGACTCCACACAAGATCTTAGGCCCCGGCATCGACGGGAGAGGAATCCCGAGAGGCCCCGAGCAACTCGCATGGGGACTGGCCTTTCCTGAGGCCATCAGAGCGGGTCCCTGAGGTCCCCGTCGAAAGTCGAGAACCCCTGCCGCAACTCGAGAAAATCGAGGAGGTTCTCCCCTCCAGGCGAGATTGGGCCCATTTGTGCTGAGGCGTCTCGTGGCTAATCACACCTAACATCTGGAACTTCCAAAGGGTCCTTCACACCCTTGCTGCAACTCAAGAAGTTCCCCGACATACCGTCTCCACTCGAGAGGAAGCACGAGAGTTTCGCCAATATCCAGAGGAGACCCGTTTCCGCCTCCTAGCTCGAGAGGGAGGGATCCTTTCCCTGCGTGGTGGGGAAAGAATTTCCCGCGTTCCCGTCGCATCTCAAGAGAAGGCGCTCTCCACAGGAAAGGCGAGAGGAACTCCAGGATCGTGCCACCATTCCAGAGTCCCCCAGATGTCTCAGTCCATTCCAGGGAAACCTGTTTTCCCTGCACTGCTCGACTTTCAAGCCGAGGATCGACTTACACCACTGTGGCACGTGGGACAGCCTGTGGGAAACGCCCGTGGAACCTCGTGGGAAAGCCTCGTGGGAAAGCCTCGAGGGGAAAGACGCTGATCCCTTGACGCGAAGGGAAGCGTGACACTGCTGCTACAGTTCGGGAGGAAATCGCATGTGCATGCCCCCACTCGAGATGCAGAATGACTTTCCTGGGAGAC
>NW_017203350.1:0-18849 GCF_001704415.2 Capra hircus | reverse complement strand
CGAGGCAGTGCAGGGAAAACAGGTTCCTCTGAATTGGACTGATGCTGGGAGCCAGTATGAGGACTCCGCCCGTGATAACGTCATGAGGAAGAAAGCTGACATAGGCATGGTGTGTTCAGACTTCAGGGACCCCTCTGGAAGTTCCTATGCACGTACCCCAACAAAAATCTGCCGGCTTTTTTGCTCTGCTTTTCCACTCTTCTGACATTTTCTGGAAAAAGTCAATTCAGGGCTTTAGTCTTCTGCATTTGAAAGAGTGTTTCAATCCAAAAACCCCTCTGAATGCTTTCTAGCCTGCCTGCAGGACTCGTAGCAGCTGGGCATGTGATTGTTTGAGGCCTCCTTTCCCCAGGAGGCACAGGAAGCTTAAAGCATCCTAGGAATGTAGGGGCATCCGAGGAGTCAAAATCTTTATAATAGGACTGATTAAAAGTTTCATTTTTGGGGTCAATGCTTTGCTGCTAAATTTTCATATCCTTTATTTTTAGATAGAGTTGGTATATTAAAAAAACAAGTAGTAGACCTGGTATTAGCAACATTAGATCTTTGAGTTAAGTACCTTCTTTGTTATAACCCACTGCACCTTTGTTCTATAGAGATGTAACTTTAATGCTTTAAGGAAATGCAGATTAAAGAAAAACACTTCAGAGGAAACAAAATTAACATTCATTAAGGAGAGAGCCAAAAAGTGTTTAACAAGCCTCTTGGCCAGAAGATAATGTAAATCACCAGAGACCTTTTGTATACAAAATGATGTACAGAAAGAGTCTGGGGTGCGAACGCTACATAATTTTGTGTTACCCATTGAACTCCATGTTTTATCAAAAGTATAAAAGGCTTTATGAACAATAAAGGATGGGGCCAGTTTCTCGGACCAGTTTCTCGAACTAGTCTCTCGGCCTGGTTTCTTGGGACTCAGGCTCCCCCCGTGTCTTTTTCTCTCTTTCTTCTTCTCTCCTTTCCTTCTCTCTGCTTTTTACTTTAACTTCAGGCTGAATCTCCACCAGGGGCGCGGAGGCTCGTCAGGTCTACTTACTTGCCTGTCTGTTAAGACCTGCATGAAAGGGAGCTTAAGGCGAGGCACCCTTAGATATTCAAGCAGGGGCTGGTGGCCCAACGTAGATGGGTGAAAATTCCTTGTCTGGAATTTTATTGGTCTTCCACGTAAGCCAAGCTATTCAGTCCTTTTTCCTCCAGTTAATCTTCTTACTACACTATAATTTCTTAATCTAATCTTACATTAATAAATAAAAAAGACTTTCCACGACAACGCCGTCCATCCGGTCGAATTCCCTGGATCCAGCGGGGCTGGACCCCGGCAGACTGAGATATCTGGGGGACTCTTGGAATGGTGGCACGACCCTGGAGTTCCTCCGCCTTTCCTGTGGAGAGCGCCTCCTAATGAGATGCGACGGGAACACCGGGAATTCTTTCCCGAACATGCAGGGAAAGGATACCTGACCTCGAGGTGTGAGGCGGAAACGGGGCTCCTCTGGATGTGGGCGGTATTCTCGTGCTTCTTCTCGAGTGGAGTCAGGTATGTCGGAGAACTTCTTGAGTTGCAGCAAGGGTGTGAAGGAACCTTTGGAAGTTCCAGATGTTAGGTATGGTTAGCCTCGAGACGCCTTAGAGGAAAAGGGCCTCATCTCGCCTGGAGGGGAGAACGTCCTGGATGTTCTGGGAGTTGCGGCAGGTGCTCTTGACTTACTACGGGGACCTCAGGGACCCGCTCTGGTGGCCTCAGGAAAGGCCAGTCCCCATGCAAGTTGCTCGGGGGCCTCTCGAGATTTCCTCTCCCGTCGATGCCGGGGCCTAAGACCCTGTGTGGAGTCGGTGCCGGAACCTGAGGTTTCCTCTCCAGTGCTGACATGGATCTTGGGGTACTTCTGGAGTCTCCCCAGGGGAGTTAGTCGTCGTCTTGTGTGGGGGCATGAACGTGCACTTTCCTCCCGAGCTGTAGCAGCAGTGCAACGCTTCCTTCGCGTGGATCAAGGGATCTGTGGCTTTCCCTCGGGGCTTTCCCACGAGGCTTTCCCACAGGGCTGTCCCAGGTGCCATCGTGGTGTGAGTCGATCCTCGGCTAGAAATTCGAGGCAGTGCAGGGAAATCAGGTTTCCCTGAAATGGACTGAGATATCTGGGGGACTCTGGGAATGGTGGCACGACCCTGGAGTTCCTCTCGCCTTTCCTGTGGAGAGCGCCTCCTCTTGAGATGCGACAGGAACGCCGGGAATTCTTTCCCGAACACGTAGGGAAAGGATCCCTCCTCTCGAGCTAGGAGGCGGAAACGGGGCTCCTATGGATGTGGGCGGATCTCTGGTGCTTCCTCTCGAGTGGAGACGGGTATGTCGGGGAACTTCTTGAGTTGCAGAAAGGGTGTGAAGGGTCCCTATGGAAGTTCCAGATGTTAGGTGTGATTAGCCTCGAGACGCCTCAGCGGAAATGGGCCTCATCTCGCCTGGAGGGGAGAACCTCCTGGATGTACTCAAGTTGCGGCAGGTGCTCTCGACTTATGACGGGGAATTCAGGGACCCACTCTGGTGGCCTCAGGAAAGGCCAGTCCCCATGCGAGTTGCTCGGGGTCCTCTCGGGATTCTTCTCCATCGATGCCGGGGCCTAAAACCTTGTGTGGAGACGGTGCCGGAACCTGAGGATTCCTCTCCAGTGCTGACATGGATCTTGGGGTATTTCTGGAGTCTCCCAGGGGAGTCAGTCCTCGTCTCGAGTGGGGGCATGCACGTGCGCTTTCCTCCCGAGCTGTAGCAGCAGTGTCACGCTTCCCTTCGCCTGGATCAAGGGATCTGTGCCTTTCCTTGAGTCTCTCACACGAGGCTTTCCCAGGAGGCTTTCCCACATGGCTGTCCCACGTGCCACCGTGGTGTGAGTCGATCCTCGGCTTGAAAGTCGTGGCAATTGAGGGAAAACAGATTTCCCTGGAATGGACTTAGACATCTGCGGGACTCTGGGAATGGTGGCAAGGCCCTGGGAGTTCCTCTCGCCTTCCAGTGGAGAGTGCCTCCTCTTGAGATGCGACGAGAACGCCGGGAATACTTTCCCGACCACGCAGGGAAAGGATCCCTCCTCTCTAGCTAGGAGGCGGAAACGGGGCTCCTCTGGATGTGGGCGGGACTCTCTTGCTTGCTCTCGAGTAGAGACGGGAATATTGGTGGACTTCTTGAGTTGCAGCAAGGGTGTGAAGGACCCTTTGGAAGTTTCAGAGGTTAGGTGTGATTAGCCTCGAGACGCCTCAGCGGAAATGGGCCTCATCTCGTCTGGAGGGGACAACCTCATGGATTGTTCTAGTTGCGGCAGGTGCTCTCGCCTTACGATGGGGACCTCAGGGACCCGCTCTGGTGGCCTCAGGAAAGGCCAGTCCCCATGCGAGTTGCTCGGGGGCCTCTCGGGATTCCTCTCCCGTCGATGCCGGGGCCTAAGACCCTGTGTGGAGTCGGTTCCGGAACCTGAGGTTACCTCTCCAGTGCTGACATGGATCTTGGGGTAGTTCTGGAGTCTCCCCAGGGGAGTCAGTCCTCGTCTCGAGGGGGGGATGCACGTGCGCTTTCCTCCCGAGCTGTAGCAGCAGTGTCACGCTTCCCTTCGCGTGGATCAAGGGATCTGTGACTTTCCCTCGAGGCTTTCACACGAGGCTTTCCCACGAGGCTTTCCCTCAGGGCTGTCCCACGTGCCACCGTGTTGTGAGTCTATCCTTGGCTAGAAAGTCGAGGCAGTGCAGGGAAAACATGTTTCCCTGGAATGTACTGAGACATCTGGGGGACTCTGGGAATGGTGGCACGACCCTGGAGTTCTTCTCCCCTTTCCTGTGGAGAGAGCCTCCTCTTGAGATTCGACAGGAACGCCGGGAGTTCTTTCCCGAGCACGCATGGAAAGGATCCCCCCACTCGAGCTAGGAGGCGGAAACGGGGCTCATCTGGATTTGGGCGGGACTCTCGTGCTTCCTCTCGAGTGGAGATGGGTATGTCGGGGAACTTCTTGAGTTGCAGCAAGGGTGTGAAGGAACCTTTGGAAGTTCCAGAGGTTAGGTGTGATTAGCATCAGGACGCCTCAGCGGAAATGGGCCTCATCTCGCCTGGAGGGGAGAACCTCCTGGATTTTCTCGAGTTGCAGCAGGTGCTCTCGACTTACGACAGGGAATTCAGAGACCCGCTCTGGTGGCCCTAGGAAAGGACAGTCCCCTTGCGAGTTGCTCGGGAGCCTCTCGGGATTCCTCTACCGTCGATGCCAGGGCCTAATACCTTGTTTGGAGTCAGTGCGGGAACCTGAGGATTCCTCTCCAATGCTGACATGGATCTTGGGAACTTCTGGAGTCGCCCCAGGGGAGTCAGTCCTCGTCTCGAGTCGGGACATGCACGTTCGCTTTCCTCCCGAGCTCTAGCAGCAGTGTCATGCTACCCGTCGACTGGATAATGGGATCAGTGGCTTTCCCTCGAGGATTTTCCAAAGGGCTGTCCCACGTGCCACCGTGGTGTGAGCCGATCCTCGGCTTGAAAGTCGAGGCAGTGAAGGGAAAACAGGTTTCCCTGGAATGGATAGAGACATCTTGGGCACTCTGGGAATGGTGGGACGACTGTAGAATTCCTCTCGCCTTTCCTGTGGAGAGCGCCTCCTCTTGAGATGCGACGGGAACGCCGTGAATTCTTTCCTGAACACGCAGGGAAACGATCCCTCCACTCGAGCTAGGAGGCGGAAACCGGGGCTATTCTGAATGTGGGCGCGACTCTCGTGCTTCCTCTCGAGTGGAGATTGGTTTGTCGGGGAACTTCTTGAGTTGCAGCAATGGTGTGAATGACCCTTAGTAGGTTCCAGAGGTTAGGTGTGATGAGCCTCGGGACACTTCAGCGTAATAGGGCCTCATCTTGCGTGGAGGGGAGAACCTCCTGGATTTTCTCGAGTTGCAGCAGGTGCTCTCGACTTACAGCGGGGACCTCAGGGAACCGCTCTGGTGGCCTCAGGAAAGGCCTGTCCCCATGCGAGTTCTCTGGGGCCTCTCGGGATTCCTCTCCCGTCGATGCTGGGACCTAAGACCTGTTGTGGAGTTGGTGCCGGAACCTGAGGATTCCTCTCCAGTGCTGACATGGATCTTGGGGTACTTCTGGAGTCTCCCCAGGGGAGTCAGTCCTCCTCTCGAGTGGGGGCATTCACGTGCGTTTTCCTTCCGAGCTGTAGCTTCAGTGTCGCGCTTCCCTTCCCGTGGATCAAGGGATCTGTGGCTTCCCCTCGAGGCTTTCCAACGAGGCTTTCCCACAGGGCAGTCCCACGTGCCACCCTGGTGTGAGTCGACCCTCAACTTGAAAGTCGAGGCAGTGTAGGGAAAACAGGTTTCCCTGGAATGGACTGAGACATCTGGGGGACTCTGGGAATGGTGGCACGACCCTGGATTTTCTTTTGCCTTTCCTGTGGAGAGTGCCTCCTCTTGAGATGCGACGGGAACGCCGGGACCTCTTTCCCGACCACGCAGGGAAAGGATCCCTCCTCTCGAGCTAGGAGGCGGAAACGGTGCTCCTCTGGATGTGGGCGGGACTCCTGTGCTTCCGCTCGAGTGGAGACGGGTATGTCGGGGAACTTCTTGAGTTGCAGCAACGATGTGAAGGACCCTTTGGAAGTTCCAGATGTTAGGTGTGATTAGCCTCGAGACGCCTCAGGGGAAATGGGCCTCATCTCGCCTGGAGGGTCGAACCTCCTGGATTTTCTCGACGGCTGCAGGTGCTCTCAACTTACGACGGGGACCTCAGGGACCCGCTCTGGTGGCCTCAGGAAAGGCCAGTCCCCATGCGAGTTGCTCGGGGGCCTCTCGGGATTTCTCTCCCGTCGATGCCGGGGCCTAAGATCTTGTGTGGCGTCAGTCCCGGAACCTGAGGATTCCTCTCCAGTCCCGACGTGGATCTTGGGGTACTTCTGGAGTCACCCCATGGGCGTCAGTCCTCGTCTCGAGTGGGGGCCTGCACGTGCGCTTTCCTCTCGAGCTGTAGCAGCAGTGTCACGCTTCCCTTAGCGTGGATCAAGGGAACTGTGTCTATCGCTTGAGGCTTTTCCCACGAGGCTTTCCCACGAGGCTTTCCCACAGGGCTGTCCCACGTGCCACCGTGGTGTGAGTCGATCTTCGGCTTGAAAGTCGAGGCAGTGCAGGGAAACCAGGTTTCCCTGGAATGGACTGAGACATCTGGGGGACTCTGGGAATGGTGGCACGACCCTGGAGTTCCTCTCGCTTTTCCTGTGAAGAGCGCCTCCTCTTGAGATTTGACGGGAATGCCGGGAATTCTTTCCCGAACACGCAGGGAAATGGATCCCTCCTCTCGAGCTAGGAGGCGGAATCGGGGCTCCTCTGGATATGGGCGGGACTCTCGTGCTTCCTCTCGAGCGGAGACGGGTATGTCGGGGAACTTCTTGAGTTGCAGCAAGGGTGTGAAGGACCCTTTGGAAGTTCCACAGAGTTAGTTGTGATTAGCCTCGAGACGCCTCAGTGGAAATGGGCCTCATCTCGCCATGGACAGCATATCTCCTGGATTTTTTCGAGTTTTGGCAAGTGCTCTCGACTTACGATGGGGCCGGGACCCGCTCTGGTGGCCTCAGGAAAGGCCAGTCCCCATGCGAGTTGCTCGGGGCCCTATCGGGATTCCTCTCCTTGCGATGCCGGGGCCTAAAAACTTGTGTGGAGTCGGTGCCGGAACCTGAGGATTCCTCCCCAGTGCTGACATGGATCTTGGGGTACTTCTGGAGTCTCCCCAGGGGAGTCAGTCCTCGTCTCGAGTAGGGACATGCACGTGCGCTTTCCTCCCGAGCTGTAGCAGCAGTGTCACGCTTCCATTCGCGTGGATCAGGGATCTGTGGCTTTCTCTAGAGGCTTTCCCACGAGGCTTTCCCACGAGGCTTTCCCACAGGGCTGTCGCACGTGCCACCATGGTGTGAGTCGATCCTCGGCTTGAAAGTCGAGGCAGTGCAGGGAAAACAGGTTTCCCTGGAATGGGCTGAGACATCTGGGGGACTCTGGGAAAGGTGGCACGACCCTGGCGTTCCTCTCGCCTTTCCTGTGGAGTTCACCTCCTCTTGAGAAAATATGGGAATGCCGGGAATTCTTTCCCGACCACGCAGGGAAAGGATCCATCCTCTCGAGCTAGGAGGCGGAAACGGGGCTCCTCTGGATGTGGGCGGGACTCTCGTGCTTCCTCTCCAATGGAGACGGGTATGTCGGGGAACTTCTTGAGTTGCAGCAAGGGTGTGAAAAACCCTTTGGAAGTTCCAGAGATTAGGTGTGATTAGTCTCGAGACGCGTCAGCGGAAATGGTTCTCATCTCGCCTGGAGGGGAGAACCTCCTGGATTTTCTCGAGTTGCGGCAGGTGCTCTCGACTTACGACGGGGACCTCAGGGACCCGATCTGGTGGCCTCAGGGAAGGCCAGTCCCCATGCGAGTTGCTCGGGGGCGTCTCGGCATTCCTCTCCTTTCGATGCCGGGGCCTAAGACCTTGTGTGGAGTCGGAGCCGGAACCTGAGGATTCCTCTCCAGTGCTGACATGGATCTTGGGGGACTTCTGGAGTCTCCCCAGGGGAGTCAGTCCTCATCTCGAGGGGGCAAGCACGTGCGCTTTCCTCCCGAGCTGATGCAGCAGTGTCACGCTTCCATTCGTGTGGATCAAGGGATCTGTGTCTTTCCCTCGAAGCTTTCCCTCCAGGCTTTCCCACGAGGCTTTCCCACAGGGCTGTCCCACGGGCCACCGTGGTTTGAGTCGATCCTCGGCTTGAAAGTCGAGGCAGTGCAGGGAAAACAGGTTTCCCTGGAATGGACTGAGTCATCTGGGGCCTCTGGGAATGGTGGCACGACCCTGGAGTTCCTCTCGCCTTTGCTGTGGAGAGATTCTCCTCTTGAGATGCGACGGGAAAGCCGGGAATTCTTTCCCGACCACGCAGTTAAAATATCACTCCTCTCGAGCTAGGAGGCGGAAACAGGGCTCTTCTGGATGTGGGCGGGACTCTCGTGCTTCCTCTCGAGTGGAGACGGGTATGTCGGGGAACTTCTTGAGTTGAAGCAAGGGTGTGAAGGACCCTTTGGAAGTTCCAGAGGTTAGGTGTGATTAGCCTCGAAACGCCTCAGCGGAAATGGGCCTCATCTCGCCTGGTCGGGAGAACCTCCTGGATATTCTCGAGTTGTGGCAGGTGCTCTATACTTACGACGGAGACCTCAGGGACCCTCTCTGGTGGCCTCAGGAAAGGCCAGTCCGCATGCGAGTTGCTCAGGGGCCTCTCGGGATTCCTCTCCCGTCGATGCCGGGGACTAAGACCTTGTGTGGAGTCAGTACCGGAACCTGAGGATTCCTCTCCAGTGCTGTCATGGATCTTGGGGTACTTCTGGAGTCTCCCCAGGGGAGTCAGTCCACGTCTCGAGTAGGGGCATACAGGTGCGCTTTCCTCCTGAGCTCTAGCAGCAGTGTCACGCTTCCCTTCTCGTGGATCAAATGATCTGTGGCTTTCCCTGGAGGCTTTCCACGAGGCTTTCCCACGAGGCTTTCCCACAGGGCTGTCCGACGTGCCACCGTGTTGTGAGTCGATCCTCGGCTTGAAATTCGAGGCAGTTCAGGGAAAACAGGTTTCCCTGGAATGGACTGAGTCATCTGGGGGACTCTGGGAATGGTGGCACGACCCTGGAGTTCCTCTCGCCTTTCCTGTGGAGAGCGCATCCTCTTGAGATGTGACGGGAACGCCGGGAATTCTTTCCCGACCATGCAGGGAAAGGATCCCTCCTATCGATGTATGAGGCGGAAACGGGTTCCTCTGGATGTGGGCGGGACTCTCGTGCTTCCTTTCCAGTGGAGACGGGTATGTCGGGGAACTTCTTGAGTTGCAGCAAGGGTGTGAAGGACCCTTTGGAAGTTCTAGAGGCTAGGTGTTATTAGCCTCGAACGCCTCAACAGAAATGGGCCTCATCTCGCCTGGAGGGGGAACCTCCTGGATTTTCTCGAGATGCGGCAGGTGCTCTCGACTTAAGACGGGGACCTCAGGGACGCATTCTGGTGGCCTCAGGAAAGGCCATTCGGGATTGCTGGTCCAGTTCTCCGTCGATGCCGGGGCCTAAGGACCTTGTGTGGAGTCGGTGCCGGCTCCTGAGTCTTCCTCTCCAGTACTGACATGAATCTTGGCGTACTTCTGGAGTTTCCCCAGGGGAGTCGGTCCTCGTCTCGAGTGGGGGCTTGCACGTGCACTTTCCTCCCGAGCTGCAGCAGCAGTGTCACGCTTCCATTCGCGTGGATCAAGGGATCAGTGGCTTTCCCTCAAGGCTTTCCCTCGAGGCATTTACACGAGTCTTTCCCACAGTGCTGTCCCACGTGCCACCGTTGGTGTGAGTCGATCCTCGGCTTGAAAGTCGAGGCAGTGCAGGGAAAACAGGTTTCCCTGGAATGGACTGAGACATCTGGGGGACTTGGGGAATGGTGGCACGACCCTGGAGTTCCTCTCGCCTTTCCTGTGGAGAGCGCCTGCCTCATGAGATTGCGACGGGAACGCCGGGAATTCTTTCCCGAACACGCAGTGAAAGGATCCCTTCTCTCGAGCTAGGAGGCGGAAACGCGGCTCCTCTGGATGAGGGCGGGTCTCTCGTGCTTCCTCTCGAGTGGAGACGGGTATGTCGGGGAACTTCTTGAGTTGCAGCAAGGGTGTGAAGGACCCTTTGGAAGTTCCAGAGGTTAGGTGTGATTAGCCTCGAGACGCCTCAGCGGAAATGGGCCTCATTTCGTCCTGGAGGGGAAAACCTCCTGGATTTTCTCCAGTTGCGGCAGGTGCTCTCGGCTTACGACGGGGACCTCAGGGACCCGTCTGGTGGCCTCAGGGAAAGGCCACGGCCCATGCGAGTAGCTCGGGGGCCTCTCAGGATTCCTCTCCCGTCGATGCCGGGGCCTAAGACCTTGTGTGAATTCGGGCCGGAACCTGAGGATTCCTCTCCAGTGCTGACATAGGATCTTGGGGTTCTTCTGGAGTCTCCCCAGGGGTGTCAGTCCTCGTCTAGAGTGGGGGCATGCACCGTGCGCTTTCCTCCCGAGCTGTAGCAGCCGTGTCACGCTTTCCTTCGCGTGGATCAAGGGATCTGTGGCTTTCCCTCGAGGCTTTCCCACGAGGCTTTCCCACAGGGCTGTCCCACATCCGTGGTGTGTCTATCCTCGGCTTGAAAGTCGAGGCAGTGCAGGGAAAACAGGTTTCCCTGGAATGGACTGAGACATCTGGGGGACCCTGGGAATGGTGGCACGACCCTGGAGTTCCTCTCGCCTTTCCTGTGGAGAGCGCCTCCTCTTGAGATGGGACGGGAACGCCGGGAATTCTTTCCCGACCACGCAGGGAAAGGATCCCTCCTCTCGAGGTAGGATGCGGCTACGGGGCTCCTCTGGCATGTGGGCGGGACTCTCGTGCTTCCGCTCGAGTGGAGACAGGTATGTAGGGGAACTTCTTGAGTTGCAGCAAGGGTGTGAAGGACCCTTTGGAATTTCCAGAGGTTAGGTGTGATTAGCCTCGAGACGCCTCAGCGGAAATGGGCCTCATCTCGCCTGGAGGGTAGAACCTCCTGGATTTTCTCGAGTTACGGCAGGTGCTCTCGTCTTACCACGGGGACCTCAGGGACCCGCTCTGGTGGCCTCAGGGAAGGCCAGTCCCCATGAGAATTCCTCGGGGGCCTCTAGGGATTCCTCTCCCGTCGTTGCTGGGGCCTAAGACCTTGTGTGGAGTCGGTGCCGGAACCTGAGGATTCCTCTCCAGTGCTGACATGGATCTTGGGATACTTCTGGAGTCTCCCCAGGGGAGTCAGTCCTTGTCTCGAGTGGGAGCATGCACGTGCGCTTTCCTCCCGAACTCTAGCAGCAGTGTCACACGTCCCTTCACGTGGATCAAGAGATCTGTGGCTGTCCCTCTAGGCTTTCCCACGAGGCTTTCCCACAGGGCTGTCCCACGTGGAACCATGGTGAGAGTCGACCTCGGCTTGAAAATCGTGGCAGTGCAGGGAAAACAGGTTTCCCTGGAAAGGACTGAGACATCTGGGGGACTGTGGGAATGGTGGCACGACCCTGCAGTTACTCTCGCCTTTCCTGTGGAGAGCGCCTCCTCTTGAGATGCGACGGGAACACCGGGAATTCTTTCCCGACCACGGTCTGAAAGGATCCTCCGTCTCGAGCTAGGAGGGGGAAACTGGGCTCTCTGGATGTGGGCGGGTCGGTCTTGCTTCCTCTCGAGTGGAGACGGGTATGTCGGGGAACTTCTTGAGTTGCAGCAAGGGTGTGAATTACCCTTTGGAAGTTCCAGAGGTTAGGTGTGATTAGACTCGAGACGCCTCAGCGGAAATTCGGCCTCATCTCGCCTGGAGGGGAGAACCTCCTGGATTTTCTCGAGCTGCGGCAGGTTCTCTCGACTCACGACGGGGACATAAGGGACCCGCTCTGGTGGCCTCAGGAAAGGCCAGGTCCCATGCGAGTTGCTCAAGGGCCTCTCAGGATTTCTCTCCTGTCGATGCTGGGGCCTAAGACCTTGTGTGAAGTCAGTGCCGGAACCTGAGGATTCCTCTCCAGTGCTGACATGGATCTTGGGGTACTTCTGCAGTCTCCCCAGGGGAGTCAGTCCTCTTCTCGAGTGGCGGCACACACGTGGGCTTTCCTCCTGAGCTGTAGCAGCAGTGTCACGCTTCCCTTCGCGTGGATCAAGGGATCCCTGGCTTTCCCTCTAGGCTTTCCCACGGGGCTGTCCCACGTGCCTCCGTGGTGTGAGTCGATCCTCGGCTTGAAAGTCGAGGCACTGCAGGGAAAACAGGTTTCCTCTGGAATGGACTGAGACATCGGGGGGACTCTGGGGATGGTGGCACGACCCTTGAGTTCCTCTAGCCTTTCCTGTGGAGAGCGCCTCCTTTTGAGATGGGACGGGAACGCCGGGAATTCTTTCAAGACCACGCAGTTAAACGATCCCTCCTCTCGAGCTAGGACGCGGAATCGGGGCTCCTGTGGAAGTGGGAGGGACTCTCGTGCTTCCTCTCGAGTGGAGACGGGTATGTCGGGGAACTTCTTGAGTTGCAGCAAGGGTGTGAAGGACCCTTTGAAAGTTCCAGAGGTTAGGTGTGATTAGCCTCGAGACGCCTCAGTGGAAATGGGACTCATGTCACCTGGAAGGGAGAAAGTCCTGGATTTTCTCGAGTTCGGAAGGTGCTCTCGACTTAGGATGGGGACCTCAGGGACCCGCTCTGGTGGCCTCAGGAAAGGCCAGTCCCCATGTGAGTTGCTTGGTGGTCTCTCGGGACTCCTGTCCCGTTGATGACAGGGCCTAAGACCTTGTGTGGAGTCGGTGCCGGAACCTGAGGATTCCTCTCCAGTGCTGACATGGATCTTGGGGTATTTCTGGAGTCTCCCCAGGGGAGTCAGTCCTTGTGTCGAGTGGGGGCATGCACGTGCACATTCCTCCCGAGCTATAGCAGCAGTGTCATGCTTCCCTTCGCGTGGATCAAGGGATCTGTGGCTTTCCCTCGAGGGTTTCCCACTAGGCTATCCCAGGAGGCTTTCCCACAGGGCTGTCCCACGTGCCACCGTGGTGTGAGTCGATCCTTGGCTTGAATGTCGAGACTGTTTAAGGAAAACAGGATACCCTGGAATGGACTGAGACATCTGGGGGACTCTGGGAATGGTGGCACGACCCTGGAGTTCCTCTCGCCTTTCCGGTGGAGAGCGCCTCCTCTTGAGATGCGACGGGAACGCCGGGAATTCTTTCCTGACCACGCAGGGAAAGGATACCCCGTCTCGAGCTAGGAGGCAGAAACGGGGCTCCACTGGATGTGGGCGGGACTCTCGTGCTTCCTCTCGAGTGGAGACGGGTATGTCGGTGAACTTCTTGAGTTGCAGCAAGGGTGTGAAGGACACTTTGGAAGTTCCAGAGATTAGGTGTGATTAGCCTCGAGACGCCTCAGCGGAAATGAGCCTCATCTCGCCTTGTGCGGAGAACCTCCTGGAGTTTCACAGGTTGGGGCAGGGGCTCTCGACTTTGGACGGGGACCTCAGGGACCCGCTCTGGTGGCCTCAGGAAAGGCCAGTCCCCATGCGAGTTGCTCGGGAGCCTCTCGGGATTCCTCTCGCGTCGATGCCGGGGCCTAAGACCTTGTGTGGAGTCGGTGATTGAACCTGAGGATTCCTCTCCAGTGCTGACATGGATCTTGGGGTACTTGTGGAGTCTCCTAAGGTGAGTCAGCCCTCGTCTCGAGTGGGGACATGCACGTGCGCTTTCCTCCCGAGCTGTAGCAGCAGTGTCACGCTTCCCTTCTCGTGGATCAAGGGATCTGAGGTTTTCCCTTGAGGCTTTCCCAGGAGGCTTTCCCACGAGCCTTTCCCACAGGGCTGTCCCACGTGCCACCGTGGTGTGAGTCGATCCTCGGTTTGAAAGTCGAGGCATTGCAGGGAAAACAGGTTTCCCTGGAATGGACAGAGACATCTGGGTGACTCTGGGAATGGTAGCACGAACTGGATTTCCTCTCGCCTTTCCTGTGGAGAGCGCCTCCTCTTGAGATGCGATGGGAACGCCGGGAATTCTTTCCCGACCACGCAGGAAAGGATCCCTCCTCTCGAACTAGGAGGCGGTATCGGGGCTCCTCTGTATTTGGGCGGGACTCTCGTGCTTCCTCTCCTCTGGAGACGGGTATGTCGGGGAGTTTCTTGAGTTGCAGCAAGGGTGTGAAGGACCCTTTGGAAGTTCCACAGGTTAGGTGTGATTAGCCTGGATATGGCTTAGTGGAAATGGGCCTCATCTCGCCTGGAGGGAAGAACCACCTGGATTTTCTCCAGTTGAGGCAGGTGGCTCACAACTTACGACCGGGACCTCAGGGACCTGCTCTGGTGGCCTCAGGAAAGACCAGTCCCCATGCGAATTGCTCGAGGGCCTTTCGGGATTCCTCTCCCGTCGATGCCGAGGCCTAAGACCTTGTGTGGAGATGGTGCCAGAACCTGAGGATTCCTCTCCAGTGCTGACATGGATCTTGGGGGTACTTCTGGAGTCTCCCCAGGGGAGTGAGTCCTTGTCTCGAGTGGGGGCATGCACGTGCGCTTTCCTCCCGATATGTAGCAGCAGTGTCATGCTTCCCTTCGCGTGGATCAAGGGATCTGTGGCTTTCCCTCGAGGCTTTCCCAAGAGGATTTCCCACGAGGCTTTCCGACAGGGCTATCCCACGTGCCACCGTAGTGTGAGTCGATCCTCGCCATGAAATTCGAGGCAGTGCAGGAAAAACAGTTTCCTCTGGAATGGACTGAGACATCTGGGCGACTCTGTGAATGGTGGCACGACCCTGGAGTTCCTCTCGCCTTTCCTGTGGAGAGCGCTTCCCCTTGAAATGCGAGCGGAATGGCGGGTATTATTTCCTGACCAAGCAGGGAAAGGATCCCTCATGTCGAGCTTCGATACCAAAACGGCGTCTCCTCTGGATGTGGGCGGGACCCTCGTGCTTCCTCTCGAGTGGAGACGGGTATGTCGGGGAACTTCTTGAGTTGCAGCAAGGACCCTTTTGAATTTCCAGAAGTTTAGGTGTGATGAGCCTCCAGACGCCTCCGAGGAAATGGGCCTCATCTCGCCTGGAGGGGAGAACCTCCTGGATTTACTAGAGTTGGGCAGGGTCTCTCGAGTTACGACAGGGACCTCAGGGACCCGCTCTGGTGGCCTCAGGAAAGGCCAGTGCCCATGGGAGTTGCAAGAGGGCCTTTCGGGATTCCTCTCCCGTCGATGCTGGGGCCTAAGACCTTGTGTGGAGTCGATGCCGGAAACTGAGGATTTCTCTCCAGTGCTGACATGGATCTTGGGGTACTTCTGGAGTCTCCCCAGGGGAGTCAGACCTCGACTCGAGTGGGGGCAGGCACGTGCGCTTTCCTCCCGAGCTCCTGCAGGAGTGTTACGCTTCCCTTCACGTGGATCAAGGGAGCAGTGGCTTTCCCTCGATGCTTTCCCACGAGGCTTTCCCACAGGGCTGTCCCACGTGCCACCGTGGTGAGAGTCGATCCTCGGCTTGAAAGTCGAGGCAGTGCAGGGAAAACAGTTTTCCCTGGAATGGACTGAGACATCTGGGGGACTGTGGGAATGGTGGCACGACGCTGGAGTTCCTCTCGCCTTTCCTGAGGAGAGTGCCTCCTCTTGAGATGCGACGGGAACGCCGGGAATTCTTTCCCAACCACGCAGCGAAAGCATCCCACCTCTCGAGCTATGAGGCGGAAACGGGGCTCATCTGGATGTGGGCAGGACTCTTGTGCTTCCTCTCGATTGGAGACGGGTATGTCGGGGAACTTCTTGAGTTGCAGCGAGGGTGTGAAGGACGCTTTGGAAGTTCCAGATGTTAGCTGTGATTAGCCCCAAGACGCCTCAGCGGAAATGGGCCTCATCTCGCCTGGAGGGGAGAACCTCCTGGATTTTCTCCAGAGTCAGGTGCTCACAACTTACGACCGGGACCTCAGGGACCTGCTCTGGTGACCTCAGGAAAGACCAGTCCCCATGCGAATTGCTCGGGGGCCTCTCAGGATTCCTCTCCCGTCGATGCCAGGGCCTAAGACATTGTGTGGAGATGGTGCCGGAATCTCAGGATTCCTCTCCAGTGCTGACAAGGATCTTAAGGGACTTCTGGAGTCTCCCCAGGGAAGTCAGTCCTCGTCTCCAGTGGTGGCATGCACGTGCGCTTTCCTCCCGAGCTGTAGCAGCAGTGTCACGCTTCCCTTGGCGTGGATCAAGGGATCTGTGGCTTTCCCTCGAGGATTTCCCACGAGGTTTTCCCACGAGGCTTTCCCACAGGGCTGTCCCACGATGCCACCGTGGTGTGAGTCGATCCTCGGCTTGAAAGTCGAGGCAGTGCAGGGAAAACAGGTTTCCCTGGAATGGACTGAGATATCTGGGGGACTCTGGGAATGGTGGCACGACCCTGGAGTTCCTCTCGCCTTTCCTGTGGAGAGCGCCTCCTCTGGAGATGCGACGGTAACCCCAGGAATTCTTTCCTGACACACAGTGAAAGGATACCTCGTCTCGAGCTATGAGGGAGAAAAGGGGCTCCTCTGGATGTGGGCGGGACTCTCGTGCTTCCTGTCGAGTGGAGACGGGTATGTCGGGGAACTTCTTGAGTTGCAGCAAGGGTGTGAAGGACCCTTTGGAAGTTCCAGAGGTTAGGTGTGATTAGCTTCGAGACGCCTCAGCGGAAATGGGCCTCATCTCACCTGGAGGGGAGAATATCCTGGATTTTATCGAGTTTTGGCAGGTGCTCTCGAATTACGACGGGGACCTCAGTGATCCGCTCTGGTGGCCTCAGGAAAGGCCAGTCCCCATGCAAGTTGCTAGGGGGCCTCTCGGGATTCCTCTCCCGTCGAAGCCGGGGCCTAAGTCGTTGTGTGGAGTCGGTGCCGGAACCTGAGGATTCCTCTCCAGTGCTGAAATGGATCTTGGGGTACTTCTGGAGTCTCCCCAGGGGAGTCAGTACTCGTCTCGAGTGGGGGCATGCACGTGCGCTTTCCCCCCGAGCTCTAGCAGCAGTGATACGCTTCCCTTCGCGTGGATCAAGGGATCAGTGCCTTTCCCTAGAGGCTTTCCCACAAGCCTTTCCCACGAGGCTTTCCCACGGGCCTTTCCCACAGTGCTGTCCCACGTGCCACCGTGGTGTGAGTCGATCCTCGGCTTGAAAGTCGAGGCAGTGCAGGGAAAACAGGTTTCCCTGGAATGGACAGAGACATCTGGCTGACTCTGGGAATGGTGGCACGAACCTGGATTTCCTCTCGCTTTTCCTGTGGAGAGCGCCTCCTCTTGAGATGCGACGGGAACGCCGGGAATTCTTTCCCGACCACGCAGGAAAGGATCCCTATCTCGATCTAGGAGGCGGAAACGGGGCTCCTCTAGATGTGAGCGGGACTCTCGTGCTTCCTCTCCACTGGAGACTGGTATGTCGGGGAGCTTCTTGAGTTGCAGCAAGGATGTGAAGGACCCTTTGGAAGTTCCACAAGTTAGGTGTGATTAGCCTGGATATGGCTCAGCAGAAATGGGCCTCATCTCGCCTGGAGGGAAGAACCACCTGGATTTTCTCCAGTTTGAGGCAGGTGCTCACAACTTACGACCAGGACATCAGGGACCTGCTCTGGTGGCCTCAGGAAAGACCAGTCCCCTTGCGAATTGCTCGGGGGCCTCTCGGGATTCCTCTCCCGTCGATGCCGGGGCCTAAGTCCTTGTGTGGAAATGGTGCCAGAACCTGAGGATTCCTCTCCAGTGCTGACATGGATCTTGGGATACTTCTGGAGTCTCCCCAGGGGAGTCAGTCCTTGTCTCGAGTGGGGGCATGCACGTGCGCTTTCCTCCCGAGATGTAGCAGCAGTGTCATGCTTCCCTTCGCGTGGATCAATGGATCTGTGGCTTTCCCTCGAGGCTTTCCCAAGAGGATTTCCCCCGAGGCTTTTCCCACAGGGCTATCCCACGTGCCACCGTGGTTTGAGTCGATCCTCGCCGTGAAATTCGAGGCAGTGCAGGGAAAACAGTTTCCTCTGGAATGGACTGAGACATCTGGGCGACTCTGTGAATGGTGGCTCGACCCTGGAGTTCCTCTCGCCCTTTCCTGTGGAGAGCGCTTCCCCTTGAAATGCGAGCGGAATGGCGTGTATTATTTCCTGACCAAGCAGGGAAAGGATCCCTCATGTCGAGCTTCGATACCAAAACGGCGTCTCCTCTGGATGTGGGCGGGACCGCTCGTGCTTCCTCTCGAGTGGAGACGGGTATGTCGGGGAACTTCTTGAGTTGCAGCAAGGACCCTTTTGAATTTCCAGAATTTAGGTGTGATGAGCCTCCAGACGCCTCAGAGGAAATGGGCCTTATCTCGCCTGGAGGGGAGAACCTCCTGGATTTTCTAGAGTTGGCGGGTCTCTCGAGTTACGGCAGGGGCCTCAGGGACCCGCTCTGGTGGCCTGCAGGAAAGACCAGTGGCCCGTGGGAGTTGCAAGGGCTTCTCGGGATCTCTCCGGTCGATGTCGGGGTCCAGACCTTTTTGTGATCGGGTGCTGGACCTTGAGGATTCCTCTTCAGTGTGCGACAATGAATCTTTGGCTTTACTTCTGGAGTTTCCCCTGGGGAGTCTGTGCTCTCTCATGGTTTTTTGGGGGCATGCCTGTGCAGCTTCCCTCAGGAACTGTAGGCAGTGTCACCTTGCCCGTCGTGTGGATCAAGGGGATCTTGTGGCTTTCCCTCCGAGGCTTTCCGAACGAGGTATTCGCCACAGGGCTGCGCCACGTTCCGTGGTGTAAGTGTGGGTCTCGCGTGAAAGTAGAGGCAGTGCGGAAGCAAGTTCCTCTGGAATGGACTTGACATCTTGGGGGTCCTTGGAATTGTGGCACGACACTGGGTTTCTCGTGCTTTTTCCTGTTGAGAGCGCCTCCTCTTGAGTTGCGACGGGAAAGCCGGGAAATTTCTTCCAGACGAAGCTGGAAAAAGATCCGTATCGTAGGAGTACGGGTGGAAGCCGGCTCTGCTGGATTGTGGGCTTGGCCTCTCGTGCTTCCTCATGATGTGGAGACGGGTATGTCGGGGAAATTTTGAGTTGCGGCAGTGTGGGAAGGACCCTTTGGAGTTCAGAAGGTTAGGCTGTGGTTTTTAGCTCCAAGACCGCTCAGGGAAATGGCTCATCTCGCGCTGAAGGGAGAACTCCTGATTTTCTCGAGTGTGGCAGGTGCTATCGGTACACGCAGGGACCTCAGGGACCCCGCTCTGGTTGCTCAGCAAAGCCGTCGCCAATGCGAGTTGCTAGGGTCCTCTCGGATTCTCTCTCCGTCAGTGCAGGGGCTACGCGCTTTTGTGGAGTTGTGTTCAGAAACTGAGCCTCTTCCAGGATGAACTCTA
>NW_017203349.1:0-28896 GCF_001704415.2 Capra hircus | reverse complement strand
CTGTGTATTTTCTGCTCATATTTGCTATGAACCTAAACCTGCTTTAAAACATAGAGTTCATATTCTAATGCAGTAATTTGAAGAATTATGTGTGTGATTTCTTAATCCATTCTCCACTATATTCTTCTTTATTTTAGAGTTAGGAAATCGCAGTTTGTATCTGGAGATATGACTTGCTAGTGAGGATTACGTTTCTATTTTCCCTTGAAGTTTGTATCCCCAGGAATGTTTAGTGGTAAGATAATTGCCTATGAAGATATCAAATTAAAGAAAAACTAAGTTTTTCGTAACGACTGAATACTTATCTATACTACATTTCAAGATATTGTATAATTAATATGTGCGATCTTCACAAAGGGCCTTATTACTGGGTATGGTGGTAGTTTAATTGCTAAGTCATGTCTGACTCTTGTGACTCTATGGACTGTAGAATGCCAAGCCCTTCTGTCCATGGGATTCTCCAGGCAAGAATACTGGAGTGGGTTGCCATTTCCTTCTCCAGGAGATTCATAACTCATGAACTGAACCTGGATCTCCTGCACTGCAGGCAGATTCTTTACTAATGAGCTATGAGGGAAGACCATAGAAAGGAAGCTCATATGCTGAGTATATGATTGTAGATATTTCACAGATGAGATGGAAGCCACACAACACATAGTATGTCACTGAAGACCTCACATCTGTCCCATTGTTATGACACAACTTAAATCTTATTAGTCTGTCTCTAAATACTGTGCTATTTACAAAAATGTTATGCTACTTCTTAAATGCACAGGATATTTTATATAGAATTCTACACAATTTTATATAATACAGCAATACATAAAAAGAAGTAGAAAAAAAATGGCAGAGGAGTAAGATGGGGAGGTTTCCAGCTTCCCACAAATACACCAAAAACTCATCAAGATATTGAACGATGCTTACAAAGCAGCTCTAAGAGACAGCAGAAGAACCCAGGCCTCCATGGTGCAAGCTAAGCTCACTGGAATGAAGTGGGACAAAAGATAAGACATAAAAAATGAAAGGAAGAGATGGAGAATTTCAGGATGGGAGATTGTGCCTGAGACGGAAAAACTGAGGTTGGAGCATTGAGTCCAAGATCCAAGACTGCTAGAGAACTCCTAACTGCACCCCCCTTCCCATGGAAATTAAGGAAATTAATTACTGAGAAAATCCATGAAGGCCTAGAACTGTAAACAGAGCCTGTTATCACTGGGCTGCCAATGGCATAGTCTGCAGGACACCTTGCCAATCAAGTGGCAAGGCAAAAGCACAAAAACAATATCACCCGCAGGATTCCCACAGACACTCCAAATTATACCACCTCACACAGCCTTCTCCATCAGGAAAGAAAATAAATAAATAAAACAACTCACTTCCTCCACTACAACACAGGCTCAAGTCACCCTTAACAAGAAATGAACACAAACCACAGAAACAACCTTTTCCACTGAGAGCAAAAGCCAAAAGGAAGAAGGGATACATCCCTAAAGTCTGGGAAAAGGAGACTTCAAATGGAGCAGAAAACACACGGAAATATAGGAGAAATGAAGAAACAAGGTAGAAACTCACAAGACCAAATAAACAAGGAGGAAATAAGCAAATTACCTGAAAAATAATTCAGAATAATGACAGTAAAGATGTTCCAAAGCCTCAAAAGTAGGATGTAGACTTTGCAAGAAACAATTAACACAATACGATTACCAAGGACCTAGAAGAAATAAAGAATAAATAATGAAGAGAGATGAATAACACATTACTGAAATTAAAAATACTCTAGAAGGAACCAATAGTAGAGTAACTGAGGTATAAGAACAGATAAGTGAGGTAGAGGACAGAATGGCAGAAATAACTGCTGAAGAGAAAAATAAAGGAAAAAGAATGAGAAGAAACTTATGACAGTATTAAACTCACCAATGTTTGAGTTATAGGGGTCTCAGAAGAAGAACAGAAAAAGAAAGGCACTGAGAACATTTTGAGGAGATGATAGTTGAAAACTTCCTCAACATGGGACAGGAAATAGTCAATTAAGTCCAAGAAGCGCAGAGTCTAACACAGGATAAACCCTGGGAGAAAGATGCTGAGACACATACTAATCAAGCTAACAGATATTAAACACAAAGATTAAAAGCACAAGGTATAAAACACAATATTAAAAGCATCAAGGGAAAAGAAACAAGTAACACACAATGGAAAGCCCATACAAGTAACAGTAGATCTTTCTGCAAGCCAGCAGAAACTCTGCAAGCCAGAAGGTAATGTCAGGATATATTTAAAATACTGAAAAGAAAAACAAAAATCTACCATCAAGTCTACTCTATCCTTACTCTAGTAAGGATCTCATTTAAAACTGATGGAGAAATGAAAAGCTTTACAGGAAAGCAAAATTTAAGAGAATTTAGGACCACCAATCCAGCATTACAACAAATACTATAGGGACTTATTTTATATATGTCGTAAACAAAAGAGAATGGAAAGACCTACAAAAACAATTAAGAAAATATCAATAGAAACATATATATCAATAATTATTTTAAATGTAAATGAATTAAATTCTCCAACCAAAACATATAGACTGGATGAATGGATACAAAACCAAAACCCATATATTTGCTGCCTACAAGATACCCATTTCAGACCTAGAGACATATACCAATTGAAAGCAATGAAAGCAAAAGGATGGAAAATGATACCCATGCAAATAGAAATCAAAAGAGGCCAGAGTGGCAATTCTCATTTCAGATATAATACTCTTTAAAGTAAAGAATATTGCCAGAGATAAAAAGGACTGTATATAATGATCAAGGGATCAATCTGAAAAGAAGACATAACAACTGTAAATATCTATGTATCCAACATAGAAGCACCTCCTTGCATGAGGCAAATACTAAGAGATATAAAAATGGAGCTCGAGAAGAGCAAAATAATAGTAGGTGGCTTTAACACCCTGCTTATACAAATGGACAGAGCATGAAAAACAGAAAATCAATTAGAAAACACAAACCTTAAATGAAACATTAGGCCGTTTGGATTAATTGATATCTTCAGAATTTTCCATCCAAAAATGAAGAAGAATACACTTTCTTCTCAAGCGCACATGGAACATTCATTCTCCATGATAGACCACAGTTTGGGCCACAAATCATGCCTCAGTAAATTTCAGGAAATTGAAATCATACCAAGCAACTTCTCTGACCACAATGCTATGAGACTAGATATCAATTACAGGGAAAGAACTGCAAAAAAACGCAAAAACAAGGATAACAAGCAATACATTTCTAAATAATAAAGAAGTTATTGAAGAGATCAGAAGGGAAATCGAAAGATTCATAAAAAGAAATGACAACAAAAACACAATGACACAAAACCTATGGGATGTAGCAAAGCAGATCTAAGAGGGAAGTGTATAGCAATACAATCCTACTTGAAGGGACAAGAAAATTATAAAACAGAGAACCTAACTCTACACCTAAATCAGCTGATAAAAGAACAACAGCAACAACAACAACAAGCCAAAAACAGTAAATGGAAATAAATTATAAGGATCAGAGCAGAAATAAATGAAAAAGAAGTGAAGGGACGCAGTCCTAAGGTGGCAGAGGAATAGGACGGGGAGACCACTTTCTCCCCCACAAATTCATTGAAAGAACATTTGAATGCTGAGCAAATTCCACCAAAAAATTTCTGAATGCTGGCAGAGGACATCAGGCACCCAGAAAAGCAGCCCATTGTCTTCAAAAGAAGGTAGGAGAAAATATAAAAGATAAAAAGAGAGACAAAAGAGGCAGGGACTGAGATCTGTCCCAGGAAGGGAGTTTTAAAAAAGAAAGAAGTTTCCAAACACCAGGAAACACTCTCACCACAGGTCTGTGGCAAGTCTTGTAACCTCAGAGGGCAACATAACCAGGAAGAAAAATAAATAAATAAATACTTAAAACCCACAGATTACATGCCAATGGCAACTCCCAAGGGAGAAGCAGCCCAGAGGCTCACATCTGCCATTAGCAAGCAAGGGCTGGACAGGGAGGCACCAGCTGCATTGCATAGGGGAAGGCCTGGGCCTGAATGCCCTGAGGGCAATCTGAGGGAACTAAGGTGAGAAAGCAACCCAGACTGTGGGATAGCCAGAGAGAGACAGAAAAAGAGAGAGAAACTATCCCTTGAAAAGCCCTAACTTAAGACTCTGCCAGGCCCGCTGCTCACAGAACAGAGAACTAAGCAGAGCTAGTGGACTGGCTCATCCCCCAGCAGAGACAGGCAGGCGGGGGCAGCCAGAACCAGAAGGGGGCAATAGTGGCCCCAGAGAGGCATCATCTACCAAACTGCAAGCAGGCTTTGTTGCTAACCAAGACTACTTGGGATTCTGGATGGTCGACATCTGCAGGGAGGGTTGCAGCCAGAGATCAGTTCCCCAGAAGAGACACCCAGCACACCTGAGAAGGCGCGTCCATTGTACACTCAGAAAACCAAGCAGCTGGGACAGGGGAGGCGATAAGATGCACCCCCTACCTGGGTGTGACTGCGCTCACCAAGGACCTGGTCACCTGAGCTGCTCAGACCTGGGAAGGGCATCAAACGTAGGCCCAACCAAGTCTGCGCCTTGTGGAGCACCCAAGAGCCTGACCCTAGCAACTTAGACCTGGGAAGTAAATGCAACCCAGGGCCCGCCTCAGATAGTTCCCGGCAGAGCAGCATAGAGCCTGAGAAGTGTAGAATGAAAGCACACACGCAGCGAGCGGGGGCAAACCCAGGGAGGCTGAAACCCTGTGAGCACTTCCCATACACGCCAGTGGTATTTGTCTGCAGTGTTGCTCCCTCCTGACAGCACGACTGAACAAGTAAGCCTGAAAAAGTGACCACCATCACCCCCTTGTGTCAGGGCAGAAATTAGATGCTGAAGTGACCAGTAAACAGAAGAAGGTAAAATAAACAGAGGGATCCGCTTTAGAAGTGATAGGTGCAACAGATTAAAACCCTGTAGTCAGCACCGACTACATAGGAAGGTGCCTATAGATCTTGAGAAGAAGTATAAGCCAGATCAAGGAACTATTTGAAGATGAATTGACCCCACGCTGTCAACAACAGTGCCAGAAAAATTCCTAGATATATTTTTACTATTATAATTTTTTAATTTAAAAATTTTTAATATAAATTTATTCATTTTAATTGGAGGTTAATTGCTTTAAATATTGTATTGGTTTTGCCATACATCAACATGAATCTGCCACAGGTATACACATGTTCTCCATCCTGATCCCCCCTCCATCATCCCTCCCCATACCATCCCTCTGGGTCACCCAGTGCACCACCCTAAGCATCCTGTATCACGCATCGAACCTGGACTGGCGATTTGTTTCATATATGATATTATACATGTTTCAATGCCATTCTCCCAAATCATCCCACCCTCTCCTCTCCCACAGAGTCCAAAAGACTGTTGAAATTTTTTAAAATTTTAAAGTCCTCTATTACTCCTTTAATTTTCATTTTTATAACCTACTTTTTTTATAACCTTGCAAAAAAAGACCATATTTTTAAAGAAAACTTCATATATATATTTTATAATTTTTTAATATCATATTTTTGAGAATCTAACCTCTACTCTAGATTTTTAATCTTTGCTTTTTGGTATTTGTTATCAATTTGTATCTATAAGAACCCAATAGTCAGTACCCATTTTTACTTGGAAGTGAGATTTCTGGCTTGACTGCTCTCTCCCCCTTTTGACTCTGCTTTTTCTCCACCAGGTCGTCTCTATCTCCCCTCTCCCCCTTCTCTTCTCTATCCAACTCTGTGAATCTCTTTGTGTGTTCTGGACTGTGGAGAACACGTAGGGAACTGATTACTGGCTGGATCTGTCTCTCTCCTTTTCATTCCCCATTTTTGCCTCCTGGCCACATCAGTCTCCTTCCTCCCTCTTCTCTTCTCTGTGTAACTCCGTGAACATCTCTGAGGGATCCAGACTGTGGAGAGCACATAGGGAAGTGATTACTGGCTAACTTGCTCTCTCCCCTTTTGATTCCCCCTCTTCTCCTCCTGGTCACCTCTATTTCTCTCTTCCCTCTTCTCTTTTCCATCTAACTCTGTGGACCTCTCTGGGTGTCCCTCACTGTGGTGAATTTTTTCATCATTAACCTTTCTAGGTTAATTATCATTGGTGCTGTATAGATGGAGAAGTCTTGAGGCTACTGTAAGAATAAGACTGAAACCCAGAGGCAGGAGGCTTAAGTCCAAATCCTGAGAACACCAGAGAACTCCTGACTCCAGGGAACATTAATCAATAAGAGCTTATCAAAAGCCTCCATACCTACAATGAAAACAAGCACTACCCAAGAGCCAACAAGAACCAGAGCAAGACATACCATGCAAATTCTCCAGCAACACAAGAACATAGCCCTGAGCTTCAATATACAGGCTACCCAATGTCACACCAAACCCACTGACATCACAAAACCCACTACTGGACACTTCATTGCACTCCAGACAGAAGAAATCCAGCTCCACCCACCAGAACATTGACACAGCTTCCTTAACCAGGAAACTTTGACAAGCCACCTGTCCACCCCCACCCACAGTGAGGTACATCCACAATAAAGAGGAACCACAAACTGCCAGAGTAGGGAGAGGGCGCCCCAAACACAGCAATATAAACAAATACTCAGCAGGTAAAGGAACAGGATAAATGCCCACCAAGCCAAACAAAAGAGGAAGAGATAGGGAATCTACCTGATAAAGATTTCAGAAAAATGATAGTGAAAATGATCCAAAATTTTGAAAACAAAATGGAGTTACAGATAAATAGACTAGAGACAAGGATTGAGAAGATGCAAGAAATAAAGACCTAGAAGAAATAAAAAAGAGTCAATATATAATGAATAATTCAATAAATGAGATCACAAACACTCTGGAGGGAACCAACAGTAGAATAATGGAGGCAGAAGATAGGATTAGTGAGGTAAAAGATAGAATGGTAGAAATGAATCAGAGAGGAAAAAAGAAAAAAGAATTAAAAGAAATAAGGACAACCTCAGAGAACTCTGGGACAGTGTTAAATGCCCCAAGAATCGAATCATCAGCGTCCCAGAAGAAGAAGGCAAAAAGAAAGACCATTAGAAAATACTTGAGGAAACAATATTTGAACACTTCCCTAAAATGGGTAAGGAAATAGTCACCCAGTCAAAGAAACCCAGAGAGTCCCAAACAGGATAAACCCGAGGCGAAACACCCCAAGACATATATTAATCACATTAACAAAGATCAAACACAAAGAACAAATATTAAAAGCAGCAAAGGAAAAACGAATATAACACACAACGGGATTCCCATCAGGATAACAGATGACCTTTCAATAGAAACTCTTTAGGCCAGAAGGGAATGGCAGGACATACTTAGAGTGGTGAAAGAGAAAAACCTACAACCCAGATTAGTGTACCCAGCAAGGATCTCATCCAAATATGAAGGAGAAATCAAAAGCTTTACAGACAAGTAAAAACTGAGAGAATTCAGGACCACCAACAGAGCTCTCCAACAAATGCTAAAGGATCTTCTCTAGACAAGAAACACAGAAAGGGTGTATAACCTCAAACCCAAAATAACAAAGTGAATGGCAACGGGATCATACTTATCAATAATTACCTTAAATATGAATGGGTTGAATGCCCCAACCAAAAAACAAAGACCGGTTGAATGGATATGAAAACAAGACCCCTATATATGTTGTCTACAAGAGACCCACCTCAAAACAAAGGACACATACAGACTGAAAGTGAAGGGCAGGGAAAGATATTTCATGCAAATGGAGACCAAAAGAAAGCAGGAGAAGCAATACTCATATCAGATAAAATAGACTTTAAAGTAAATGTTGTGAATAGAGACAAAGAAGGACACTACATAATGATCAAAGAATCAACCCAACAAGAAGATAAAACAATTATATATGCACCCAACACAGAAGTAGCACAATATGTAAGAAAATGCTAACAAGTATGAAAAGAGAAATTAACAATAACACAATAATAATGGGGGACTTTAATACCCCACTCACACCTATGGGTAGATCCACTAAACAGAAAATTAACAAGGAAACAGAAACTTTAAATAATACAATAGACTAGTTAGACCTAATTGATATCTATAGGACATTTCACCCTAAAACAATGAATTTAACCTGTTTCTCAAGTGCACATGGAACCTTCTGCAGGATAGAGCATATCCTGGGCCATAAATCTAGCCTTGGTAAATTCAAAAAAACTGAAATCATTCCAAGCATCTTTTCTGACCACAATGCAGTAAGACTGGATGTCAACTACAGGAAAAAGAAACTATTAAAAATACAAACATATGGAGGCTGAACAACCTAGATGTCCATCAGCAGACAAATGGATAAGAAAGTAGTGGTACATATACACAATGGAATATTACTCCACCATTAAAAAGAATACATTTGTATCAGTTCTAATGAGGTGGATGAAACTGGAGCCTATTATTCAGAGTGAAGTAAGCCAGAAAGAAAAACACCAATACAGTATACTAACACATATATATGAAATTTAGAAAGGTGGTAACAGTAACCTATATGCAAGAGAGCAAAAGAGACACAGATGTATAGAACAGTCTTTTGGACTTTATGGGAAAGTGCCAAGGTGGGATGATTTGGGAGAATGGCATTGAAACATGTGTATTATCATATGTGAAATAGATTGCCAGTCCAGGTTTGATGCGTGAGACAGGGCACTTGGGGCTGATGCACTGGGATGACCCAGAGGAGTGGGAAGGGGAGGGAGGTGGGAGAGGTTTCAGGATGAGGAACACATGTATACCTATGGTGGGTCCATGTCAATGTATGGCAAAACCACTACAATATTGTAAGATAATTGGCCTCCAATTAAGATATATAAATTTATATTACAAAAAGAAAAAGAAGTGAAGGAAACAATAGTAAAGATTGATAACAAAAAGCAGGTTCTTTGAGAAGATAAAGAATCATTAGCCAGGCTCATCAAGAAAAAAAGGGTGAAAATAAAATCAACAGAATTAGGAATGAGAAAGGAGTGGTCACAACAGACAATGCAGAAATACAAAAGATCATAAGACTAATAAGAGCAACTGTATGCTAAGAAAATAGACAGCCTAGAGAAAATGGACAGATTTTTAGGAAAGTTCTACCTCCTTCAATTCAAGACTAAACCAGGAAGAAATAGTAATTATGAATAAGACAATTAGAAACACTGAAGTTTTGCCATACATTGACATGAAACCAATACAGTAAATAATAAATAAATAAATAAAGTAAAAATAAAAATTAAAAAAAAAAGAAACACTGAAGTTGAAACTGTGATCAATAATCTCCCCCAAGACAAAAGCCCAAGGCCAGATGGCTTCACAGGTGAATTCCATAAAACATTAAGACAAGAGCTAATACCTATCCTTCCAAACTTTATAAAACACTATAAAACTCTTAAAAGAACACATAGGCAGAATACTGTATGACATAAATAACAGCATGATCTTTCATGACTCACCTCCTAAAATAATAGAAATAAAACCCAAAATAAATAAGTGGGACCTAATTACACTTATAAGATTTTTCACAGCAAAGGAATCTATAAACAAAGTGTAAAGACAACCCTCAGGATGGAACAAAATAAAAGCAAAGGAAACAATTGCTGAATTATTAATTTCAAAAATATGCAAGCAGCTCATACAACTCAATACCAGAAAAACAAACAAGCCCATCAAAAAGTGGGCAAAAGACTTAAACACATTTCTCAAAGAAGACCTCTCAGTTCAGTTCAGTTCAGTGGTACAGTCGTGTCCTACTCTTTGTGACCCCATTAATTACAGCACTCCAGACCTCCCTGTCCATCACCAGCTCCCGGAGTTCACCCAAACTGATGTCCATCGAGTCGGTGATGCCATCCAGCCATCTCATCCTCTGTCGTCCCCTTTTCCTCCTGCCCCCAATCCCTCCCAGCATCAGAGTCTTTTCCAATTGGTCAACACTTCGCCTGAGGTGGCCAAAGTACTGGAGTTTCAGCTTTAGCATCATACCCTCCAAAGAAATCCCAGGACTGATCTCCTTCAGAATGGACTGGTTGGATCTCCTTGCAGTCCAAGGGACTCTCAAGAGTCTTCTTCAACACCACAGTTCAAAAGCATCAATAAACCCATGAACATCACTCATTATTAGAGACATGCTAATCAAAGCTACTATGAGATATCACCTCACACCAGAAAAAATGGCCATAATCAAAAAATTCATAAAGAAGAAATGTTGAAGAGGGTCTGGAGAAAGGGAACCTTTCTGCGCTTCTGGTGGGAATGTAAATTGACACAGCCACTATGGAAGATAGTATGGAGATTCCTTAAAATAAAACTAGGAATAAAACCACCCTATGACCTAGCAATACCACTACTAGGCATATACCCTGAAGAAATCAAAACTAAAAAAGACACCTGTACCCCAGTGTTCACTGTAGCACTATATATGATAGACAATGCATGCAAACAACCTAGATATCCATTGACAGTTTAATAGACAAAGAAACGATGGTGCATACATACAATGGAATACTACTCAGGCATAAAAAGGAGTGCGTTTGAGTCAGTTCTGATGAGGTGGAAGAACCTAGAGTCTATAATACACAGCGAAGTAAGGCAGAAAGAGAAAAACCTATATTGTATATTAATGTACTTATAAGCATGGTACTGATGAACTTGTTCACAGAGCAGCAATGGAGATACAGACATAGAGAACAGGCTTATGGACAAAGGTGGGGGGGAAGGGGGAGAGGGTGAGATGAATGCAGAGTAGCATGGATGCATATACACTAACATATGTAAACAGATACCAACAGGAATTTGCTGTATGTCTGAGGGAACACAAACCAGGGCTCTGTGATAACCTAGATGTGGTGGGAATGGGTGAGAGGTGGGAGGGAGATTCACGAGGGAGAGGATATATGTACAACTATGGTTACTTCATATGGGGAAGGCAACGGCACCCCACTCCAGTACTCTTGCCTGGAAAATCCCATGGACGGAGGAGCCTGATGGGCTGCAGTCCATGGGGTCGCTAAGAGTCGGACACGACTGAGCAACTTCACTCTCTCTTTTCACCTTCATGCACTGGAGAAGGAAATGGCAACCCACTCCAGTGTCCTTGCCTGGAGAATCCCAGGGACGGGGGAGCCTGGTGGGCTGCCATCTATGGGGTCGCACAGAGTTGGACACGACTGAAGTGACTTAGCATGGTTACTTCATGTTGATGTATGACAGATTCAAACCAATATTGTAATGCAATCATCAATCACTTAAAACAAGTAAATATTTTTTAAAAAGAAAATAAGCAGGAAGTTCTCCCCTAAAACTTTAAGAAGTGGCACAGTTCAGTTACTCATACAAGGTCAGCTGTCAGGTTTGCTGTTGATCAATCACTAACCAGTGTCTGACTCTGTGACCCCATGGACTGTAGCACGCCAGGCTCCTCTGTCCTCTACTGTCTCCTGAAATCTTTCATGTCCATTCAGTCTATGATGCTATCTAACCCATCTCATCCTTTGCCACCCCCTTCTTTTGCCTTCAATCTTTCTCAGCATCAGGGTCTTTTCCAATGAGTCAGCTCTTTGCATCAGGTGGCCAGAGTATTGGAGCTTCAGCTTCAGCATCACTCCTTCCAATGAATATTCAGGATTGATTTCCTTTACAATTGACTGGTTTGATCTTACACTTCAAAGACTCTCAAGAGTCTTCTCCAGCACTGCAATTCAAAAGCATCATTTCCTCAGTGCTCAACTTTCTTTATGGTGCAACTCTCAGATCCATCCATGACTACTGGAAAAACCATAGCTTTGACTGAATGGGCCTTGTCTGGAATCTGATGTTTCTGTTTCAGTACACTGTCTCGATGACTGCAGCCATGAAATTAAAACATGCTTGCTCCTTTAAAGAGGGTTACAACAAACCTAGACAGGTGTCAAGTTAGTAAATGGTACTTAGGAAGGACAGGGAAGCCTGGTATGCTGCAGTCCATGGGGTTGCAAAGAGTCAGACACGACTGAGTGACTGACCAACAACAACAACAACAACAACAACAACAACAACAACCACATATGAAGAAGACAGTGGAGGGAAGACAAGAAGCATAATTGAAACTGTGCAAAGTTCAGTTTGTGAAACTGAACATTTTTAGTTACCACACTTAGCTGTAAGTTTATTCCCACTGAGGACAAGTCTATTTGTTATCCCAACTGAAATACGCTATTCAAGTAGATTGATGATCTTTTCTATCATGATGTGTATGTGTAAGTTTTCCATACCTCCAAGCAATTCTCCAACACAAGCTGAGTATCCTATAATTTAGTACATACTATTATCATCTACCTGGAACAGCTTCAGATCCCAGAGGTTAAGGGCTCAGTCCCACAAACATGCCACCCTCCCCACTTCAGAAGCCGATGACAAATCCATGTGACCCTGCACTCCTGGTCTAATCATTAAGATTGGATGTAGCTACAACTTCGTCTTCAGGTTCAGTTATTTTGCTAGTGTGGCCCCTGGAACTCAAAAGAAACTCACTGGATTAACTCATGACCAGCCAGATGGAAGGGAGGCCCAGGGCAAGGTGTGATAGAAGTTAGGAGAAGACAGCAGGAAGCTACTAAGTGCAGAGCTTCCATGCTCTTCCAGGGCTCCACACTCCCAGTTCCTCTAAGCTATGAGTCCTGGAGGTTCTCAAACCAGCACATCACTACATGGGCATAAATTATTTATTTATTCACCATTGCTAACTGAGGAAACCTCCAGTCCCTTGCCCTTCGCTAGACATCAGGAGGGTAGGATCCTGGTTTTAACCATCTAGTCATATGGTTGGTTCCCCGGGCAACTAGCCTCCATCTCTAGAAGATTTCTAAAAGTCACTGTATTAATATAAGTGTTAACATATTAACATAACAAAAGTGTTAACATATTAACATAACAAAAGACATATAGGAAATTCCAAGAGTTTCTGGAGTTCTGTGCCCAAAATGGGGATAAAGACCAACTATATCTTTTTTTATTGAAAATCACAACATCACAAACCCTAACATTGTTGCAAATTTGTTGGGATGGTACACATTGGCACTGTATCATATCAATGGCTGTATATTGAACAAAGAAAATTTCTATTTGTCTTTGCAAGAACTTGATTTCTTGTATTTCTCTTTTACCAAGTATTTGTGTTTGTGTTAGTATTAGTGTTAGGTTGTCTGCATTTGTTAAGATGTACAATCACTAATAACATTCTTTTTCCAGGCTTACAAATTCTTATTCTGCCAAAGTGCAAGGTTTAGGTCATAGTATAAGATCTTTTCACCAGAAAAATGGATATTTCCCTTTCCTGGAAGTGGAAAGTAACTATCTGTTGTCTTAAGCCTTTTATGTCATTGAACTGTCAGGAACAGAAATCGATATGAACACAGGCTGGGGACATTGAACTCAGCCACCAAACGGCCATTGTCTATTGCTACATGATGTGCACAGGAAACTATATTTGGATAAGGATATTCTCTGAGGCTTCTCCCTTGCACACTTTTCAATGTTCATATTAAGGTTAATAGAAGACAGCAGGAACCGATTTTTAAGTGTGAGATCCCTCTAGATTCTGACCACTTGGAAATGAAGTTTAAGTTAACCCCACAAAGTAAGGGACATGGACTTTTTCATTGCCAGCTGAAGACAAGGCAGATATATTATCAGGTGTATAAAAACGAATTTATAATTTCAACAGAGTCTACTTTTGAGTCTACTTTGAGGATTGTTTCATTGTGCTTTCTAGTTTCTTATAAACATACTTGTAAAATTTTAACCACATTTTCCTCTTTGCCCTTATGGTTTTAAAGAAAAATCATTCCCTTTTTCAAAATACAAGACACCTGTGTGGAGTTGTGACTAAATTAAAATGGTAATAATATCACCAAATATAAATAAGGTGACTCTTGGAAGTTTTAACTTCAGCCTAGAGAAAGAGAACAAAGGAATCTTCATTTTAGGAGACAGATTTATTATTGTTATGTAGAAGCATCATTGTTGTTACTGTGGTGGACAATGGTGAACTACACTGATTATTTACTGGTGTTGCCAAGCACCACATCCACCTTCTACACACTGCTATTCCCTCTTAGAGGTTAGCGCTTATAAACTGTTTCAGATTCTTTTGGTTTTCAGGTTTTCCCTGAGTTTTGCCCATAGATTGGAGTGGGAAATCAGAAACAAGAAGACTTCTCCAGCTCTACCAGTGAGGCAGTTGCCCACAGTAGTTAGAGACAGAAATCTGGTGAGAGATCACGTGGAGATGTGGTGATCCAGAGGGAAAATCCTGTTAGATTCCTGCTAGCCTGTTCCTCTTCTTCTCTAGACCCAGAAAGTGAAAGTGAGTGAAGTCGCTCAGTCGTGTCCGACTCTTTGCCACCCCATGGACTGTAGCCTACCAGGCTCCTCTGTCCATGGGATTTTCCAGGCAAGAGTACTGGAGTGGATTGCCATTTCCTAGACCCAGAACTAACTGCAAAACTGTATCTCCAACAACAGAGGGGTGGTTGGAAGCTGAAGGTACATCCAGGAGCAGTAGAACCTCGTGTTTCTGGATCTAGCACAAGTTTCCCAACCTGGTAAGTTTTTATTATGATTTGGACTTTTTGCATTGTGCAGTGTCCTTTGTTCCTCTGTCATGAGCTTATTCTCTCAGTTCTCTCAGACTCCTTGCAACCTCATGGACAGTAGCCTGCCAGGTTCTTCTGTCCATGGAATTCTTCAGGCAAGAGTACTGCAGTGGATTGCCATGCCCTCCTCCAGGGGATTTTCCCGAGCCAGGGATCCAACCTGCATCTCCTGTGTCTCCTGCATTGCAGGTGGATTCTTCACCTGCTGAGCCATTTGTTCCATTCAGTTCAGTTCAGCCGCTCATTCGTGTCCGACTCTTTGCGACCCCATGCATCAAAGCATGCCAGGCCTACCTGTCCCTCACCAACTCCCGGAGTTCACTCAAACTCACGTCCATCGAGTCGGTGATGCCATCCAGCTATCTCATCCTCTGTTGTCCCCTTCTCTTCCTTCCCCCAATCCCTCCCAGCATCAGGGTCTTTTCCAATGAGTCAACACTTTGCATGAGGTGGCTAAAGTACTGGAGTTTCAGCTTCAGCATCAGTCCTTCCAATGAACACCCAGGACTGATCTCCTTAGGAATGGACTGGTTGGACCTCCTTGCAGTCCAAGGTACTCTCAGGAGTCTTCTCCAACACCACAGTTCAAAAGCATCAATTTTTCGGCACTCAGCTTTCTTCACAGTCTAACTCTCACATCTATACATGACCACTGGAAAAACCATAGCCTTGACTAGACGGACCTTTGTTGGCAAAGTAATGTCTCTGCTCTTCAATATGCTATCTAGGTTGGTCATAAATTTCCTTCCAAGAAGTAAGTGTCTTTTAATTTCATGGCTGCAGTCACCATCTGCAGTGAATTTGAAGCCCAAAAATTTCTTGTTAAATCTAAATTCTAACTTACCTCATAATACTCTGTCTAGCTCCCCACATCTCTCCCTGTCTCTGTCTCCTCCAAGACTGACCAATTGCAGTGCATAAATCAAGTTTAGTTTCCTAGGTCACTCTGATTAGGTGTACTCCTTGTATAAAGACAGAATAAAGTTAAGTCAGTTGAAGGACCCTTTCTTTAATAGACAATTTCACACTGCACATGCTTATAAATATGACTCATGTTTGGTGGAAACTGCTATAGCATCTTATGTTGAAATATATACACTCCTCTTTCCTGTTGTGCTTTTACATTTACTTTGTTATCTGCAAAAGTTTTGTGCTTTTCTATATGTCTAAACCTGTATAGCATATTTCATAGAACACCATTCCTGTTTTCATTATACTCCACCTTTTGACATCTTACTACCAGTTGTTAAGTGGAATGTTTGAACACTCACCTACTTCTCAGTGGTCAGTGTTTTTATTCCATTCATCTCTTCCCTCTCCAACCAGGATTTGGTTACATTCTTTCTACTTTGCAGAATATTTAATTCATACAAATATAAGTTTATCCATGCCCCAGTTCTTATTTCAGTCTCAGCTCTGGAAAAAAATATACAAAATGTTTAACATCATGACATTGCCTATTTCCCACATCATCTTTTGAAATGTATATTAAAGCAAAAAGAGTCTCAGAATCTTCAAGGCCCCTTCCTTCCTTGCCCACGGAATAATTAAAAAACAACAACAACAACAAAACACCTTATTTAGAGGCTGAACAGTGCTATCTGGTGGAATAAGCTTCATTTTGTTGTTCAGTCACTTTTGTCCCACTATTTGCAACCCCTTGGACAACACCTCACCAGGCTTTCTTGTCTCTCACTATCTCTAGGAGTTTGCTCAAATTCATATCCATTGGGTCAATGATGCCATCCAACCATCTCATCCTCTGTCAACCCCTTCTCCTCCTTTCCTCAATCTTTCCTAACATCAAGGTCTTTTCCAGTGAGTTAGCTCTTCACATCAGGTGGCCCAAGTATTGGAGCTTCAGCTTCAGCATCAGTCTTTCCAATGGATATACAGGGTGGATTTCCTTTAGGATTGACTGGTTTCATTTCATCGCCCTCCAAGAACTCTCAGGAGAACACCACTGTTTGAAAACATCAATTCTTTGATGCACAGCCTCCTTTATGATCCACCTCTCACATCCGTACATGATTACTGGAAAAACCATAGCTTGAATATATAGGCCTTTTTGGCAAAGTGATGCTTTTTAAAATTCTATCTACATTTGTCATAGTTTTTCTTCCAAGGAGCAGCTTTTTTTTTCTTTTTAATTTTGAGGCTGCAGTAACTCTTGTCAGTGATTTTTGAGTCCTCAAAAATGAAATCTGTCTCTATTTCCATTGTTTCCCCATCTATTTCTCATGAAGTGATGGGACTGGATGCCATAATCTCAGTTTTTTCATGCTGAGGTTTAAGCCAGCCTTTTCACTCCATTTTTTCACCTTCATCAAGAGATTCTTCAGTTCATCTTGGCTCTCTGCAAAGAGTTGGTGTCATCGGCACATCTGAGGTTGTTAATATTTATCTGGCAATCTTGATTTCAGTTTGTGAGTCATCCATCCCAGCATTTCACATGATGTACTCCACATAAAGTTAAATAACAGGATGACAATATACAGCCTTGATGTACTCCTATCCCAATTTGGAACGGCTCATTGTTCCATGTCTGGTTCTAAATATTGCTTCTTGACCTGTGTACAGGTTTCCAAGGTGGTCTGGAATGCCTGTCTCCTGAATTTTCAATAGTTTGTTGTGATCCACAAAGTCAAAGGCTTTAGTGTAGTTAAAGAAGCAGAAATATATGTTTTTCTGGAATTCCCTTGCTTTATCTATGATCCAACAGATGCTGGCAATTTGATCTCTGGTTCTTCTGCCTTTTCTAAATCTAGCTTATAGATCTGGAAGTCTCAGTTCAGTTCACACACTTTTGAAGCTTAGCTTGAAAGATTTTGAGCATTATATTGACAATATGTGAAATGAACATAATTATATGATAGTTTGAATATTCTATGGCATTGTCCTTCTTTGAGATTAGAAAGAAAACTGACCTTTTCCAGTCCTGGGGCCTCTGCTGAGTTTTCCAAATTAGCTGGCATATAGAGTGCAGCACTTTATTGCCATTATCTTTTAGGATTTGAAATGGCACAGCTGGAACTGAATCAACTCCACTAGCTTTGTTTGTAGTAATGCTTCCTAAGGCCCACTTGACTTCACACTCCAGGATTTCTGGCTCTAGGTGAGTGTCACACCATCATGGTTATCTGGCTCATGAAAACCTTTTTTTTTTTTTTTAACTATATTTTATTTTACAATACTGTATTGGTTTTGCCATACATCAACATGAATCCACCACGGGTGTACACATGTTCCCAATCCTGAACCCCCGTTCCACTTCCCTCCCCATACCATCTCTCTGGGTCATCCCAGTGCACCAGCCCTGAGCACCTTGTCTCATGCATCGAACCTAGACTTGTGATTCATTTCTTATATGATATTATACATGTTTCAATGCCATTCTCCAAATCATCCCACCCTCTCCCTCTCCCATAGAGTCCAAAAGACTGTTCTATACATCTGTGTCTCTTTTGCTGTCTTGCATACAGGATTATCGTTACCATCTTTCTAAATTCCATATATATGTGTTAAGTATACTGTATTAGTGCTTTCCTTTCTGGCTTACTTCACTTTGTATAATCGGCTCCAGTTTCATCCACCTCATTAGAATGGATTCAAATGTATTCTTTTTAATGGCTAAGTAATACTCCATTGTGTATATGTACCACAGCTTTCTTATCCATTCATCTGCTGATGGACATCTAGGTTGTTTCCATGTCCTGGCTATTATAAACAGTGCTGCGATGAACATTGGGGCACACGTGTCTCTTTCAATTCTGGTTTCCTCAGTGTGTATGTTCAGCAGTGGGATTGCTGGGTCATAAGGCAGTTCTATTTCCAGTTTTTTAAGGAATCTCCACACTGTTCTCCATAGTGGCTGTACTAGTTTGCATTCCCACCAACAGTGTAGGAGGGTTCCCTTTTCTCCACACCCTCTCCAGCATTTATTGCTTGTAGACTTTTAGATCGCAGCCATTCTGACTGGTGTGAAATGGTACCTCACTGTGGTTTTGATTTGCATTCCTCTGATAATGAGTGATGTAGAGCATCTTTTCATGTGTTTGTTAGCCATCCATATGTCTTCTTTGGAGAAATGTCTATTTAGTTCTTTGGCCCGTTTTTTGATTGGGTCGTTTATTTTTCTGGAATTGAGCTGCATAAGTTGCTTGTATATTTTTGAGATTAGTTGTTTGTCAGTTGCTTCATTTGCTATTATTTTCTCCCATTCCGAAGGCTGTCTTTTCACCTTGCTTATAGTTTCCTTTGTTGTGCAGAAGCTTTTAATTTTAACTAGATCCCATTTGTTTATTTTTGCTTTTATTTCCAGTATTCTGGGAGGTGAGTCATAGAGGATCCTGCTGTGATTTATGTCAGAGAGTGTTTTGCCTATGTTTTCCTCTAGGAGTTTTATAGTTTCTGGTCTTACACTTAGATCTTTAATCCATTTTGAGTTTATTTTTGTGTATGCTGTTAGAAAGTGTTCTAGTTTCATTCTTTTACAAGTGGTTTACCAGTTTTCCCAGCACCACATGTTCAAGAGTGTCTTTTCTCCATTGTATATTCTTGTCTCCTTTGTCGAAGATAAGGTGTCCATAGGTATGTGGATTTATCTCTGGGCTTTCTATTTTGTTCCATTGATCTCTATTTCTGTCTTTGTGCCAGTACCATATTGTCTTGATGGCTGTGGCTTTGTAGTAGAGCCTGAAGTCAGGTAGGTTGATTCCTCCAGTTCCATTCTTCTTTCTCAAGATTGTTTTGGCTTTTCGAGGTTTTTTGTATTTTTGTACAGATTTTCTATGTTTTCCTGCCACCTCTTCTTAATATCTTCTGCTTCTATTAGGTCCAACTCTTTCTATCCTTCAGTGCCCATATTTGCATGAAATGTTCCTTTTGTATCTCTAATTTTCTTGAAAACATCTTTAGTCTTTACCATTCTATTGCTTTCCTCTATTTCTTTGCATTGTTCACTTAAGGATGCTTTCTTATCTCTTCTGTCTATTCTTTTGAACTCTTCATTCAGGTGGAATAAGGTAGATTCCATATTTAAGGTGCCCCTTACATGCATGGAGGCAGTTCCTTGATGGCTCAACATTTAAAGAATCTGCCTGCAAGGCAGGAGACACAGGAAATACTAGTTTGGTTGCTGGTTTGTGAAGATTCTGTGGAGGAGGTAATGGAAATCCTCACCTTTATTCTTGCCTAGAAAATCTAATAGACAGAGGAGACTGGTGGGCTAAAATCCAAAGGATAGCAAAAGTCAGACACGACTGGGTGACTAAGCATGTAGCTAAAGCCACGGAATGTGTGCATCTGTAGATCAATAGTGTCCTATGAGTTCTTGCACAATAAAAATATTTTCTGTAGTTTAATACTTGGCTGTCTGGTTGTATGGATATAAAACTCTTGATTTTCATTTTTTTTCTTAACTTTTATGAAAATGCCCTTCTATTATTGCCTTGGTTTTTTAGTTTCTTTGGAGAATTCTAAAGTCCTTCTATTTCCCCCCACCTAGAGCTCTGAGGAACTTCCCATTACCCTTACAGAGAAGACATGTTTAACCTCTCTATTCTAAATATGCAATATGATGAGTCTCACAAAATATATATAGTTATGTCGTGACAGGCTGTGTCCAACTCTTGTGATCCCATGGAGGGTAGCCTGCCAAGCTTCTCTGTCCATGGTATTTCCCAGGCAAGAATACTCGAGTAGGTTTCTGTTTCCTTCCCAATACATCTATGCAATTACTCTATAATCAAGATGTAGAGTATTTTCCTCACCCCAAATGTTCCTTCATGCATTTTGAAGTCTCTCCATATTCCATAACTACACTATTTCTTTTTAGAGTGGAGGTTTGTGTTCAATGAGAAATGAACTTTTGAAGAAAAACAATAACTTTTTTAAAAAATATAAATTTATTTATTTTAATTGGAGGTTAATTACTTTACAATATTGTATTGATTTTGCCATACATCAACATGAATCTGCCACAGGTAACTTTTTCTTTTTTTTTTTTTTCAACATTCTTTTATCAATAAACATTTAAACAATCTGTAGTTTTCTCTATGAAAAATAAGTTGTATGGAAATTTTAGCTCATGGAAATGTCCACAACTATTTTTATAGAAGGTATACATAAAAAAAGAAACATTATAATGTTGAAAGTGAAAATAGCACCCCATTCACAAATTTGTTTAATTTTTCATATAGGATTTCATATTACTAAGTAGAATCTAGTATGACCAATAGCCCCAAATTCTTGTGTTTGGAGATAAAGACTCAAGGCTCCTTTAGGTCCTTTTGATTTGAGACATAAGGTGTGTCCTCTGGATTGGATTTTGACTTTTAATTTTACATTTTATTCTGAAAATGGTAATTTTTAAGGCAACGTTAAACATAGAAATAGCTAAACACCTGAAGTTAATCTTAACGTGATTGATAATTTTTTTAACACACATGTATGCCTGCGTAGCTACTATCCAGGACTAAATTGAGTAAATGTCCAACACAACCTCAGGTTTCCTTGTGTCTCGTCCCATTCTGTACCACACGTTACCTTGTAGGCACCACCTTCATGATGAGGTTTTCAACCTTTCGAAAGCCTACCAATGAAATTATAAGATATGTACTTAGTGAGTGTGTTTCATTTTTTTCCATTTACAAGAGCTGTGAGATTATCCCAAACCACTGTCTATCATTTTCTAAATTAGTGCATATTAATCAGTCATATGAAAATGCTACAAATGTTTTATCCATTTTCTCAATGTTCATGGGAACAATTGCATTTTTGCCATTTATGAATAAAGCTGCAATGAACAATTCTGTATGTGTCTTTTTAAGGGATGCACTCCAGATCCTCTGGTGAGGGAGAGGTTAAGGGGAGAAACTTCCAGGTGCAAAATAGATGAGTCATAAACATGAAATATTCAGTGTGGAGCATATAGTCAATAATTACACAATTTTTAAAATCTTACTAGATTGTAACTAGACTTACTGTGGCAATTATTTTGAAATGGACAGAAACATGGAATCACTACACTGTGTAACAGAAAGTAACAGAATGTTGTAGGTCAACTGTACTTAAAAGCACAAACAAATACTTTGAAAAATAAATCTCATTTGTGATTACCATAGGCTAGGCCTGGAGATAGGGGAACTGGATGAAGCCAGTCAAAAGGTACCAAATTCCTGCTGTGAGATAGATTAGTACTAAGAATGTAGTGTACAACATGATTAATATGACTAATTCTGCCTGTATTTTAAGTTTGAAAGTTAATAGGATGGTAAGTCCTGAGTTCTCATCACAAATTCTTTTTTCTTTACTTTTATATCTATATGAGATGATGGATATTCACAAACCTTATTGTTGTAATCATTTCAGGATATATGTAAATTACATCATTAGGCCATACACCTGAAACTTATGCAGTGCTTTATGTCAATTTTATGTTAACAAAATTAGGAAGTTGATAATCATAGAACCCATACATAAATAGCACGTAAGTGAAGGGATTGTGCTATAATTTATATGACTGTTTTTAAGCTCTACTATAATTTTTTTCTAATTTATTCACTTTCCCTAGTCCATGAAAATACGGATGACCCAAATGGCTGGTAGAAACTTCACCTACTGTCTTGAAATATATTATTGAAAGTTAGTATCTGATATATGGCTTTGGAGCCAGTCCATATTAGCCACAGAAAGTTGTGCACATAGATATCAGGTGATGAATACAATAACTTATTGTGAAACTACCAACAGAAACAAGGTAGGGACATTTCAAAACTTTGAACTTTAATATTTACTAAATGGCACTAATTAACTAGCTTCATTGTAATGCATAAATTCAGTCACACTAGGTAAACTGCAAATGAAGCAGATTTTTGAACCCCTAAACAGTGCAACTGGAGTATTTGTGTGAATGTACCACTGGGAAAATCTAACATGTTGTTGTTAATCAATGTCCTTCTCACCTTGTGGTTTTACACTGCCTCATGGACAGGGTAAGTTGAAACCGATGTGAACACTCAGGCTTCCTCCTAAATATAACTATCTACTTTCCTTTGTGTGTATTTTTGATTGAATAAACTGGTTAAAATAGTCTGCCACTGTGAGATAACCATAAGAATACCTTAATGGAAAAATGATCAGACATTCACCTAAAAGGGGGAAAACAAATTGAATACTTTTCTATGTCATCTGAGTTCCACAGTGCAAAAAGGTACTTTATGTAGATTATGGGGTCATGTGAATATGCTCATGAAAATGTGAATAGAAAATGTGTCACAGAAAAGTAGATTATAATTCCGAGAATGTTTAGGAGAGTCTTACTTGTAATATGAGAAAGCTCTGGAGAACAATGGTTATTGTTATACTTTTACATAGGGTGATTTTTGCAGGTTCAAATCTCATTTTAAATATGTTCATTTGACTGTATTGTGATTATAGCTTAATAAAATCTATTAAAGGTCTTTAACATCACTGTTAATTTTTAAAAACCAGCGTAGGTACAAGATATATTTTCCTTTTACAAAATGTGAAAGACAGTCTTAATTTCCAGTGTAGTGCCAATATATTTAGAATTCTTTTCAGAGAGAAATGTAAATGTTGACAACCTTAAAAAATTGTCACTTTTAGTTTTAAACTTATAAGTTGTTATCATTAGTTATCTATTTTTACACTCTTCCAATTCATCCCTCTACTCTTGGGCCCTCTTGCATCTAGACATCCATTCTCTATGCCTGTATCTCTATTTTTGCTTTGCAATAAGTAATCTGTAGCATTTTTCTAGATTCTGTATATAAGCAATATTACACAATATTTATTTTTCTCTTTCTGACTTGCTTCTCTCTATGTGACAGTCTCTAGGTCTATCCATGTCTGCAAATTTATGCAATTTCATAGCTTTTTATGGCTGAGTAATATTTCACTGTGTATATGTACCACTTCTTCTGCATCTGTTCTTCTGTTGATGGACATTTAGGTTGATTCCATGTCCTGGCAGTTGTGGATAAAATAGATAACTAAGGAGAACTTACTGTGTATCATAGGCAGCTCTACTCAATGCTCTCTGGTGACCTAAATGGGAAGGGAAATCCAAGAAAAGGGGATATATATATATATATATATATACACACACATTCATATAACATATTCAGATTTGTTTTGATGCTACAGCAGAAGCTAACCCAATATTTAAAAGCAACTCCAATGAAAATGAAAAACAAAAATCAAATTATATAAATGTATTAATATAAGTAATTAAATCATATTGAAAACAAAGATTTTACTCCCAAATATAAAACTTATATGTTCTTCATTATGATATATTTGTCTTTCATTTTCTTAATAATCCATTTGTCTTCAAGTTTTTGTAAATGAAAACTCTAATGAGTTTTATGATCCCTCGTGACATTCAAGATGTTAATAGAATATGCGTCACTCTGCATTATTCATCTCATAATTTGTTGCATGCTATTTTAGTCCATTTGGTAATTTTCTTCTGTGAACAACATTTGCCAGCACAATAAAGCTCCCTGTCTAGTCCTTAGTGTTACAATTAAAAGCAGCTCTGGGCCCCAGATCACTTATAAGAAAGGCTGCCATCACCATTATTCTTGCTGAGGAGCAGGCAGACATGAATTGTTTCTCCTGATTCTCAGGTACATGAGTGATGGTTTATTAATCAGCTAGAATAAGATTACTGGGAGAAGGCAATGGCACCCCACTCCAGTACTCTTGCCTGGAAAATCCATGGGCAGATGAGCCTGGTAGGCTGCAGTCCATGGCATCGCTAAGAGTCGGACATGACTGAGCGACTTCACTTTCACTTTGCACTTTCATGCACTGGAGAAGGAAATGGCAACCCACTCCAGTGTTCTTGCCTGGAGAATCCCAGGGACGGCAGAGCCTGGTGGGCTGCCGTTTATGGGGTCACACAGTCAGACAGGACTGAAGCGACTTAGCAGCAGCAGCAGCAGAATAAGACTACAGGCATATTTCCAAACAAGAGGAGAAAGAGTAGACAATATGAAAGAGAAATGTGAAACTTTGACAAATCTTCACCAGATATTCCAGTGCAACCCTTCTCTTCTCATTAACAACTAAACTCTTTCCAAAAGTGGTCTTAAAGCTAAATGTTTGAATATTTAAGCAAAAGTTTTTCTTCCATAATTTATGGGTGCACTTATGAAATTTTTAGCATGCAAATAATTGTAATATCAGATTCAAGCCATTAAGTAAAACTCACATCAACTAACACCTATTGTTGTAGACGCCTGCATGCCTGCACGCTAAGTCGCTTCAGTCATGTCTGACGCTCTGCCTCCCCATCGGCTGTAGCCCACCAGGCTTCTCTGTCCATGGGATTTTCCAGGCAACAATACTGGAGTGGGTGCCATGCCTGCCTCCAGGGACCATCCAAACCCAAGGATCAAACCTGCCTGTACTATGTCTCCTGCATTGGCAGGCGGGTTCCTTGTTTACCACTAGCACCAAGTGGGATGCCCATTATATTAGATACATAGTCCTAATTAACCAATTTTCCAGAAAACACATTGGCTTAAGATAATACACTTCCATATTCTTAGAGCTCCTGTGGGTCAAGAATAAAGAAAGGGCTTCGTTGGCTAGTTATGTATCACTCTGTTTGGGACGGCAACTGGGTAATGGCCTGGGCCGCTGTTACCTGGACACTCAGCTGGGCTGGAGGCTTTGCTTCCAAGTTGGCTCACTCTCTTAGCTTTCGGGGGAGGCCTCCAGCACCTGACTACATGGTCATCTGCGCAGGTTGCTTGAGAGATATCTAGCTTTCCTCAGGGCCAGTGACAGCAGACAGGGAGGAGGAAGCCTCCACAGCAGGTATGAGTTTGTCACACTGTCACGTCAGTCATGAGGTAATCATGAGAAATGGTCACTAAGTCCTGGACACTCAGAGGACTTAGGCTCTAATATTTGGAGAGAGGAGTGTGGAAGGCATTGTGGACTTTCCTAAAACCATCACATATAGAAAAATGTCAGGTCAACTAAACAGAGTATTTTCTGGGGATGCTTCCTTTACTTCTCAACTTCTTTCCTGCCTCTTTTGTAACAATACTCTTTTTTCTAACAGTACATCATAACATTTGGCAAACTTAAACCAGTTATTACAGGAAAGAAAACTGTAACTTTATAAAACATGTCAATGACCTTAATAGCAATCGCAAGGTATTAAATCTTAAAATGATTTTTCGAACCACAATTTCTTTTAAAATGGAGTGTTAACAGTATTAAACAGATTTCAATCTATATAAGAATTATACTAAAGATATTTAAACTTGTTTAAGATGGATTTATGAAAATGGTGCTGTGTGCTTGGTCCCTTAATCATGTCCAACTCTTTGCAACCCTTTGGACTATAGCCCCTCCAGGCTCCTCTGTCCATGGAATTCTCCAGGCAAGATTACTGGAGTGGGTTGCACTTCCTTCTGCAAGGGAATATGATTGACCCAGGCGATCAAATCTGCATCTCCCTTGTTTTCTGCATTACAGGTAGATTCCTTACCCACTGAGCCATAGGGAAAGCCTATGAAAATGGCAGATTCAACCCAAATGTATTTACATCACAGCAAAGTTATCCCACAAGGGACCTTGTAAAGTTCATGTAGACAAGATGAGGAAATTGGCCAGTTAAATAGCTTATCAGATATTCATAATTTCATTAAATAAGCTGATTATCAGATGCAGGATTTTGTTCTCAGGCCTGCTCCATTGCTGTTTTGTATCAACAACCAGTTTAATGGAGCAAAGGAGATGTGCCTGAATGATCCTGAGGTACTGAAAGTGAACCCACATTAGGACAGGTTCATCACTCAGAAAGATGCCCATGTGTGAGGTTGGACTCAATAACATGATATTTAGCTGTGATAATTGTAAGATCCTGGGCCTGGACCATAGGAATAAGCAGCACAAATACAGAATGACTAGAAACACTTTTAAAACTTAGTGAATACTTTTCAGTCAATTTGAGATCAATCTGAGCCAACACTATGATGGACAGCCAAGCCTGCTCATGAGACCGGAACTTGTATTGGTAGAAGTGTGAGAGGAGAATGAGGTTGTTCTGAGTCCTGACAGAGTCAGTGCCACTCTGACCATAGTGGACTATGTATGTGCTTCAATAAATGATCTGGTTAGAGAGACAAAGACAGATTCACATGTGACCAAATAGAAGAGAGGAGGGAAATAGCTCAGGGCCAGTGACAGCAATGATGTTTACTTTTAATTATGCCCTCTTTGTGTACCTTTTGGAAGTGAATCTCAGTGGATTATTTTACTAATTCATGTTCTATGAGGCATCAAAATGAGGTGAATAACTGTACTAGATCTGAACTCAGGTAATCAGGACTCAAATCTCTCCTCTACAATGTAATGACAAAGTTAGTTGAGTTCTTTTCACTTGAGTCCTGCAAATATAAACACTCAAGCTTGCCCAACATGGCATTATTGTTAAATACACATATCTTGACATACATGGTGAAATTTGTAAAATTCAAGGATTAAGAGAAAGTATTCTAATCTACAGAAAGTAGTGGGAAGAAACCTAGGACTGTTACTTAAGAGGAATCAAACTAAATAAGCATTTCAAACTAAAAAATGTAGAGAAGCTTCAAAAAAGTGTGGGAAATCTATTAGTGATGAGAGATGCAGACTATAGGCCATGAGATTGTATAATTGACATGTCTTTGTTAAAGGGATTAAGATATGCAAAGATTCAAAGTTTATAATTCACTTAGCATATAAGTGACAATTACTCAATATATATTAAAAAATAAATTGTAATTATGTTATACCCTCATTTAAAATATTTGTAAGAAAGTACTGAAAAAAATGCATCATTCTCCAATTAAAATTAGACACAAGCATTCAAGGGTTTCCCTTAATCTTAACCATTTGGAAATTAAGAATTATTGGATTGTCCATTTCTCCAATTAGATAAGCAAGGGAAAAGATGCCTAATATCTAGTTTGAGTGATAAACAATAATGTTACTTTCCTGTGTGGTTAGAGCCATGGAAAATTACTGTGATTCTCTATATATATCACATGTTTCCAATAAACAGAAAATTAAAAGTAATGAACGTTAATTGGAAAAACAACAACACTGTTTTCTTTCTACATTGATTTGGTCTGAGAAGAAGTGTCAGGATGTTGTTTCTGATTAGAATGGAATAGCAAGAAAAAGAAGTCAAAATGAGCCACAAGACAAAATCTGTACTTTCATTCTCTTGACTAAGATGCTAATTTAGTCAACTATGGTTAGCACTTCTCTATTTAAGGAGAATTCATTTATTAAGTCTCTATAGTTTTCAACCAAGAGAATCTACATACAAATTTTTTATGATATGACTCACAAGACATAATTTGACCTTCAATATCAAGGACATCTTTATGTATTTCAATCATCTGAGTTTTCTATACCTCTTTTCCTAGAAATCATAATGTAGTGAGTGTAATTAACTGAACAAGAATGTAATTCATAGAGATAATGTTAATTTCTTATATAATTTAATAATAAGGTAAAGCATTATTTTCTACTTTTTTTACTCCAAGGGAAACACTGTAATTATCCAGTAATAAAACATGGACGGCTTTATCATTCATACAGAGGACGCTTTCCAGCACGTGTAAATCAACAGTTTCTCTATAACTGTGATCAGTATTTTGTGTCTCCTTCACAATATTCTCAGATTACCTGACTTGCACAGCAGAAGGATGGTCTCCCAGAAGAACCATGCCTCAGTAAGTAAACCTTTTAAGTTTATATGCATAAATCTTTGAAAGAGTGAAGAGACAAAGTAGACAACTGAGTAAAGTGTTGTGTAACAACAGCAAGGAAGGGATGAGTTATATGAAAAAAAAAATCCAAATAGATCTTCCCTTACTAGAGGCTCTTCATGTAAATCCTGTGAGATAGAGACTTTATAAGAATATCTGCATCATGTATACGTACTTTAATCATAAATGAAATAAAAATAATATGGAATGTTATTTTCATTTGTAACAATGGTGGTAGTAACTTTCATTTTTATTGTTACATATCATATTTGAATGCTAGTGCATTCACATTTAAATTCTAGAAGGTTAATCTTTAAGGTTCTATTTTAACAAATTTATGTTTTTTTCTACCATATTATTTATACCTTATGTTATGATCCTTAGGAGAATGT
>NW_017203348.1:0-6058 GCF_001704415.2 Capra hircus | reverse complement strand
TCCCGAGAGGCCCCAATCAACTCGCATGTGGACTGGCCTTTCCTGAGGCCACCAGAGCGGGTCCCTTAGGTCCCCCGTCGTAAGTCGATAGCGCCTGCCACAACTCGAGAAAATTCAGGAAGTAGCTCCCTCCAGGCGAGATGAGGCCCATTTCCCAGAGGCGTCTCGAGGCTAATCACACCTAACCTATGGAACTTCCCAAAGGGTCCTTCACACCCTTGCTGCAACTCAAGAAGTTCCCTGACATACCCGTCTCCACTCGAGAGGAAGCACGAGATTCCCGCGCCAACATCTAGAGGAGCCCCGTTTCCGCCTCCTAGCTCGAGAGGAGGGATCCTTTCCCTGTGTTCTCGGGAAAGAATTCCCGGCGTTCCCCGTCGCATCTCAAGAGGAGGCCCTCTCCACAGGAAAGGCGAGCGGAACTCCAGGGTGTGCCACAATCTGATAGTCCCCCAGAGGTCTCAGTCCATTCCAGGGAAACCTGTATTCCCTGCACTGCCTCGAATTTCAAGCCGAGGATCGACTCACACCACGTTGGCACGTGGGACAGCCCCTGTGGAAAAGCTCGTGGGAAAGCCTTGTGGAAAAGACTCGAGAAAAAGCCACTGATTCCTTGATCCACTCGACGGAAACATGACACTGCTGCCCCATCTCGGCAGGAAAGCGCACTTGCATGCCCCCAAACGAGACGAGGACTGACTCCCCTAGGGAGACTCCAAAAGTACCCAAAATCCATGTCAGCACTGGAGAGGAATGCTCAGGTTCCGGCACCGACTCTACACAAAGGTCTTAGGCCCCGGCACCCGACAGGAGAGGAGGCCCTAGAGGCCCCCGAATTACTCGCATGGGGACTGGCCTTTCCTGAGGCCACGGGAGCGGGTCCTGAGGTCCCCATTGTAAGTCGAGAGCACCTGCCGCACTCGAGAAAATCAGGAGGTTCTCCCCTCCAGGCGAGATGAGGCCCATTTCCGCTGAGGCATCTTGAGGCTAATCACACCTAACCTTTTGACTTTCCAAAGGGTCCTTCACACCCTTGCTGCAACTCAAGAAGTTCCCAACATACCCGTCTCCACTGGAGAGGAAGCACGAGAGTCCCGCTCACATCCAGAGGAGCCCCGTTTCCGCCGCCTAGCTCGAGAGGAGGGTTCCTTTTCCCTGCGTGTTCAGGAAAGAATTCTGGCCTTCCCATCGCAGCTCAAGAGGGGGCGCTCTCTACAGGAAAGGCGAGAGGAACTCCAGGGTCGTGACACCATTCCCAGAGTCCCCCAGATGTCTCAGTCCACTCCAGGGAAACGTGTTTTCCTTGCACTGCCTCGACTTTCAAGCCGAGGAATGACTCACACCACGGTGGCACGTTGGACAGCCATTTGGGAAAGCCTCGTGGGAAAGCCTCGTGGGAAAGACTCGGGGGAAAGCCACAGATTCCTTCATCCACGCGAAGGGAAGCGTGACACTACAGCTACAGCTCGGGAGGAATGCGCACGTGCATGCCCCAACTCAAGACGAGGACTGACTCCCTTAGGGAGACTCCAAAAGTACCCCCAGGAACCATGTCAGCACTGGAGTGGAATCCTCCGGTTCCTGCACCGACTCTACACAAGGTCTTAGGCCCCGGCACCGACGGGAGAGGAGGCCCTAGAGGCCCCCGAATTACTCGCATGGGGACTGGCCTTTCCTGAGGCCACCGGAGCGGGTCCCTGAGGTCCCCATTGTAAGTCGAGAGCACCTGCCGCACCTCGAGAAAAATCCAGGAGGTTCTCCCTTCCAGGCGAGATTAGGCCATTTCCGCTGAGGCATCTTGAGGCTAATCACACCTAACCTTTTGACTTTCCAAAGGGTCCTTCACACCCTTGCTGCAACTCAAGAAGTTCCCCAACATACCCGTCTCCACTGGAGAGGAAGCACGAGAGTCCCGCCCTCATCCAGAGGAGCCCCGTTTCCGCCTCCTAGCTATAGAGGAGGGATCCTTTCCCGGCGTGGTCGGGAAAGAATTCCCGGCGTTCCCGTCGCATCTCAAGAGGAGGCGCTCTCCACAGGAAAGGCGAGAGGAACTCCAGGGTCGTGCCACCATTCCCAGAGTCCCCCAGATGTCTCAGTCCATTCCAGGGAAACCTGTTTTCCCTGCACTGCCTCGACTTTCAAGCCGAGGATCGACTCACAACACGGTGGCACGTGGGCAGCCTTGTGGGAAAGCCTCGTGGGAAAGCATCGTGGGAAAGCCTTGAGGGAAAGCCACAGATCCCTTGATCCACGCGAAGGGAAGCGTGACACTGCTGCTACAGCCGGGGAGGAAAGCGCACGTGCATGCCCCACTCGAGACGAGGACTGACTCCACAGGGGAGACTCAGGAAGTACCCCAAGATCCATGTCAACACTGGAGAGGAATCCTCAGGTTCCGGCACCGACTCCACACAAGGTCTTAGGCCGCGGCATCGATGGGGAGGAATACCGAGAGGCCCCCGCGCAACTCGCATGGGGACTGGCCTTTCCTGAGGCCACCAGATCATGTCCCTGAGGTTCCCGTCGTAAGTCCAGAGCACCTGCCGCAACTCGAGAAAATCCAGGAGATTCTCACCTCCAGGCGAGATGAGGCCCATTTCCGCTGAGGCCTCTCGAGGCTAATCACACCTAACTCTGGAACTTTCAAAGGGTCCTTCACACCCTTGCTGCAACTCAAGAAGTTCCCCGACATACCCGTCTCGACTCGAGAGGAAGCACGAGAGTCCCGCTCACATCCAGAGGAGCCCCGTTTCCGCCGCCTAGCTCGAGAGGAGGGTTCCTTTCCCTGCGTGTTCAGGAAAGAATTCCTGGCCTTCCCATCGCAGCTCAAGAGGGGGCGCTCTCTACAGGAAAGGCGAGAGGAACTCCAGGGTCGTGACACCATTCCCAGAGTCCCCCAGATGTCTCAGTCCACTCCAGGGAAACGTGTTTTCCTTGCACTGCCTCGACTTTCAAGCCGAGGAATGACTCACACCACGGTGGCACGTTGGACAGCCATTTGGGAAAGCCTCGTGGGAAAGCCTCGTGGGAAAGACTCGGGGAAAGCCACAGATTCCTTCATCCACGGCGAAGGGAAGCGTGACACTACAGCTACAGCTCGGGAGGAATGCGCACGTGCATGCCCCAACTCAGGACGAGGACTGACTCCCTTAGGGAGACTCCAAAAGTACCCCAGGAACCATGTCAGCACTGGAGTGGAATCCTCCGGTTCCTGCACCGACTCTACACAAGGTCTTAGGCCCAGCATCGACGGGAGAGGAATCCCGAGAGGCCCAAGCAACTAGCATGGGGACTGCCCTTTCCTGAGGCCACCAGAGCGGGTCCCAGAGGTCCCCGTCGTAAGTCGAGAGCACCTGCCGCAACTAGAGAAAATCCAGGAGATTCTCCCTTCCAGGCGAGATGAGGCCCATTTCCGGTGAGGCGTCTCGAGCTAATCACACACCGAACATCTGGAATTTCCAAAGGGTCCTTCACACCTTGCTGCAACTCAAGAAGTTCCCCGACATACCCGTCTCCACTCGAAAGGAAGCACGAGAGTCCGGCCACATCCAGAGGAGCCCCGTTTCCGCCTCCTAGCTCGAGAGGAGGGATCCTTTCCCTTCGTTTTCGGGAAAGAATTCCCGACGTTTCCGTCGCATCTCAAGAAGAGGCGCTCTCCACAGGAAAGGCGAGAGGAACTCCAGGGTCGTGCCACCATTCCCAGAGTCCCTCAAATGTCTCAGTCCAATTCAGTGAAACCTTTTTTCCCTGCACTGCCTCGACTTTCAAGCCGAGGATCGACTCTCACCACGGTGGCACGTGGGACAGCCTTGTGGGAAAGACTCGAGGGAAAGCCTCGTGGGAAAGCCTCTAGGGAAAGCCACAGATCCCTTGATCCACGCGAAGGGAAGCCTGACACTGCTGCTATAGCTGGGGAGGAAAGCGCACGTGCATGCCCCCACTCGAGACGAGGACAGACTCCCCAGGGGAGACTCAGGACGTACCCCAAGATCCATGTCAGGACTGGAGAGGAATCCTCAGGTTCCGGCACCGACTCCACACAAGGTCTTAGGACCCGGCATCGACAGGAGAGGAATCCCGAGAGGCCCCCGAGCAACTCGCATGGGGAATGGCCTTTCCTGAGGCCACCAGAGCATGTCCCTGAGGTCCCCGTCGTAAGTGGAGAGAAACTGCTGCAACTCGAGAAAATCCAGAGGGTTCTCCCCTCCAGGCGAGATGAGGCCCATTTCCAATGAGGCCTCTCGAGGCTAATCACACCTAACCTCTGGAACTTCCAAAGGGTACATCACCCACTTGTTGCAACTCAAGAAGTTCCCCGACATAACCGTCTCCATTTGAGAGAAAGCTCGAGCCTCCCGCCGACATCCAGAGGAGCCCCGTTTCCGCCTCCTAGCTCGAGAGGAGGGATCCTTTCCCTGCGTGTTCGGGAAAGAATTCCCGGCGTTTCCATCGCATCTCAAGAGGAGGCGCTCTCCACAGGAAAGGCGAGAGGAACTCCAGGGTCGAGCCACCATACACAGAGTCCCCAGATGTCTCAGTCCATTCCAGGGAAACCAGTTTTCCCTGCACTGCCTCGACTTTCAAGCCGAGGATCGACTCACACCACGGTGGCACGTGGGACAGCCCTGTGGGAAAGCCTCGTGGGAAAGCCTCCTGCAAAAACCTCGATGAAAGCCACAGATTTCTTCATCCACGCGAAGGGAAGCATGACACTGCTGCTACAGCTCGGGAGGAAAGTGCACGTGCATGACCTAAGTCGAGACGAGGACTGAATCCCCGGTGGAGACTCCAGAAGTACCCCCAAGATCCATGTCAGCACTGGAGAGGAATCCTCAGGTTCCGGCACCGTCTCCACACAACGTCTTAGGCCCCGGCATCGACGGGAGAGGAATCCCGAAGGGCCCCCTAGCAACTCGCATGGGGACTGGCCTTTCCTGAGGCCACCAGACCAGGTCCCTGAGGTCCTCGTCTTAAGTCGAGAGCACCTGTGGCAACTCTAGAAAATCCCGGAGGTTCTCCCTCCAGGCGAGATGAAGCCCATTTCCGCGGAGGCGTCTCGAGGCTAATCAACCTGGCCTCTGGAACTTCCAAAGGGTCCTTCACACCCTTGCTGCAACTCAAGAAGTTCCCGACGTACCCCTCTCCACTCGAGAGGAAGCACGAGAGTCCTGCACATCCAGAGAAGCCCCGTTTCCGCCTCATAGATCGAGAGGTGGAATCCTTTCCCTGCGTTGTCGGAAAGAATTCCCGGCGTTCCGGTCGCATCTCAAGAGGAGGCGGTCTCCACAGGAAACACGAGGGGATCTCCAGGGTCGTGACACCATTCCCTGAGTGCCAGAGATTTCTCAGTCCATTCCAGGGAAACCTGTTTTCCCTGCACTGCCTCGACTTTCAAGCGAGGATCCACTCACACCACGGTGGCACGTGGGACAGCCCTGTGTGAAAGCCTCGTGGGAAAGCCTCGTGGGAAAGCCTCGAGGAAAAGCCACAGATCCCTTGATCCACGCGAAAGGGAAGTGTGACTGCTGGCTGCTACAGCTCGGGAGGAAAGCGCACGTGCATGCCCCACTCGAGACGAGACTGACTCCCCTGGGGAGACTCCAGAAGTACCCCAAGACCATGTCAGCACTGGAGAGGAATCCTCAGGTTCCGGCACGGACTCCACAAAGATCTTAGGCCCGTCATTGACGGGACAGGAATCCCGAAAGGCCCTGGAGCAACTCGCATGGGGACTGGCCTTTCCTGAGGCCACCAGAGCGGTCCCTGAGGTCCCCATTGTAAGTCGAGAGCACCTGCCGCACCTCGAGAAAATCCAGGAGGTTCTCCCTTCCAGGCGCGATTAGGCCCATTTCCGCTGAGGCATCTCGAGGCTAATCACACCTAACCTCTTGACTTTCCAAAAGGGTCCTTCACACCTTGCTGCAACTCAAGAAGTTCCCAACATACCCGTCTCTACTGGAGAGGAAGCACGAGAGTCCGCCCTCATCCAGAGGAGCCCCGTTTCCGCCTCATAGCTCGAGAGCAGGGATATTTCCCTGCGTGGTCGGGAAAGAAATCC
>NW_017203347.1:0-6058 GCF_001704415.2 Capra hircus | reverse complement strand
ACACGCTGGCTACAGCTCGGAGGAAAGCGGACGTGCATGCCCCACTAGTGACGAGGACTGACTCCACTGGGGAGACTCCAGAAGTACCCCAAGATCCATGTCAGCACTGGAGAGGAATCCTCACTTTCCGGCACCCACTCCAACACAAGATCATAGGCCCCGGCATCGACGGGAGAGGAATCCCGAGAGGCCCATGAGCAACTCGCATGGGGACTGGCCTTTCCTGAGGCCACCAGAGTGGGTCCCTGAAGTCCCCCTTCGTAAGTCGAGAGCACCTGCTGCAACTCGAGAAAATCCAGGAGGTTCTCCCCTCCAGGCGAGATGAGGCCCATCTCCGCTGAGGCGTCTCGAGGCTATTCACACCTAAACTCTGGAACTTCCAAAGGGTCCTTCACACCCCTTGCTGCAACTCCAGAAGTTCCCCGACATTCCCGTCTCCACTCGAGAGGAAGCACGAGAGTCCCGGCCACATCCAGAGGAGCCCCGTTTCCGTCTCCTAGCTAGAGAGGAGGGATCCTTTCCCTGCATGGTCGGGAAAGTATTCCCGGCGTTCCCCGTCGCATCTCAAGAGGAGGCGCTCTCCACAGGAAAGGCGAGAGGAACTCCAGGGTCGTGCCACCATTCCAGAGTCAACCAGATGTCTCCGTCCATTCCAGGGAAACCTGTTTTCCCTGCACTGCCTCGACTTTCAAGCCGAGGATCGACTCACACCACGGTGGCACGTGTGACAGCCCTGTGTGAAAGCCTCGGGGGAAAGCCCCTGATCCCTTGATCCACGCGAAGGGAAGTACGACACTGCTGCTACAGTTCGGGAGGAAAGCGCACGTGCATGCCCCACTCGAGATGAGGACTGACTCACCTGGGGAGACTCCAGAAGTACCCCAAGTTCCATGTCTGCACTGGAGAGGAATCCTCAGTTTCCGGCACCGACTCCACACAAGGTCTTAGGCCCCGGCATCGACGGGAGAGGAATCCCCAGAGGCACCCGAGCAACTCGCATGGGGACTGGCCTTTCCTGAGGCAACCAGAGCGGGTCCCTGAGGTCCCCCGTCGTAAGCCGAGAGCACCTGCCGCAACTCGAGAAAATCCAGGAGGTTTCTCCCTCCAGGCGAGATGAGGCCCATTTCCGCTGAGGAGTCTCGAGGCTATTCACACCTAACCTCTGGAACTTCCAAAGGTCCTTCACACCCTTGCTGCAACTCAAGAAGTTCCCGACATACCCGTCTCCACTTAAGAGGAACACAAGAGTCCCGCGCACTTCCAGAGTGGCCCCGTTTCCGCCTGCTAGCTCGAGAGGAGGGATCCTTTCCCTGTGTGGTCTGGAAAGAATTCCTAGCGTTCCCGTCGCATCTCAAGAGGAGGAGCTCTCCAGAGGAAGGCGAGAGGATCTCCAGGATCAGGCCCCATTCCCAGAGTCCCCCAGAATTCTCAGTTTATTCCAGGGAAACCTGTTTTTCCCTGCACTGCTTCGACTTTCAAGCCGAGGATCAACTCAAACCACGGTGGCACGTGGAAAGCCCTGTGTGGAAGCCCTCGTGGGAAAGCCTTGTGGGAAAGCCGTGAGGGAAAGCCACAGATCCCTTGATCCACGCGAAGGGAAGCTTGACACTGCTACTACAGCTCGGGAGGAAAGCGCACGTGCATCGCCCCACTCGAGACGAGGACTGACTCCACTGGGGAGACTCCAGAAGTACCCCAAGATCCATGTCAGCACTGGAGAGGAAACCTCAGGTCTGGCACCGACTCCACCAAGGTCTTAGGCCACGATATCGACGGGAGAGGAATCCCGAGAGGCCCCCGAGCAACTAGCTTGGGGACTGGCCTTCCCTGAGGCCACAAGAGCGGGTCCCTGAGGTCCCCCGTCGTAAGTCGAGAGCGCCTGCCGAAACTCGAGAAAATCCAGGAGGTTCTCCCATCCAGGCGAGATGAGTGCCATTTCCGCTGAGGCGTCTCCAGGCTAATCACACCTAACCTCTGGAACTTCCAAAGGGTTCTTCACACCCTTGCTGCAACTCAAGATGTTCCCCGACATACCCATCTCCACTCGAGAGGAAGCACGAGAGTCCCGCTCACATCCAGAGGAGCCCGTTTCCGCCTCCTAGCTCGAGAGGAGGGATCCTTTCCCTGCGTGGTCGGGAAAGAATTCCCGGCATTCCCGTCGTATCTCAAGAGGAGGCACTCTCTACAAGAAAGGAGAGAGGAACTCCAGGGTCGTGCCACCATTACCAGAGTCCCCCAGAGGTCTCAGTCCATTCCAGGGAAAACTGTTTCCCTGCACTGCCTAGACTTTCAAGCCGAGGATCCACTCACACCACGGTGGCACGTGGAGAGCTCTGTGGGAAAGGCCTCTGGGAAAGCCTCGTGGGAAAGCCTCGAGGGAAAGCCTCGAGGGAAAGCCACAGATCCCCTTGATCCAAGCGAATGGAAGCGCGACACTGCTGCTACAGCTCGCGGGAGAAAGCGGACGTGCATGCCCCCACTAGTGACGGGACTGACTCCACTGGGAGACTCCAGAAGTACCCCAAGATCCATGTCAGCACTGGAGAGGAATCCTCACTTTCCGGCACCACTCCACACAAGATCATAGGCCCGGCATCGAGACGGGAGAGGAATCCCGAGAGGCCCATGAGCAACTCGCATGGGGACTGGCCTTTCCTGAGGCCACCAGAGTGGGTCCCTGAAGTCCCCTTCGTAAGTCGAGAGCACCTGCTGCAACTCGAGAAAAATCCAGGAGGTTCTCCCCTCCAGGCGAGATGAGGCCCATCTCCGCTGAGGCGTCTCGAGGCTATTCACACCTAAACTCTGGAACTTCCAAAGGGTCCTTCACACCCTTGCTGCAACTCCAGAAGTTCCCCGACATTCCCGTCTCCACTCGAGAGGAAAGCACGAGAGTCCCGGCCACATCCAGAGGAGCCCCGTTTCCGTCTCCTAGCTAGAGAGGAGGGATCCTTTCCCTGCATGGTCGGGAAAGTATCCCGGCGTATCTCAAGAGGAGGCGCTCTCCACAGGAAAGGCGAGAGGAACTCCAGGGTCGTGCCACCATTCCCAGAGTCAACCAGATGTCTCCGTCCATTCCAGGGAAACCTGTTTTCCCTGCACTGCCTCGACTTTCAAGCCTAGGATCGACTCACACCAGGTGGCACGTGTGACAGCCCTGTGTGAAAGCCTCGGGGGAAAGCCCTGATCCCTTGATCCACGCGAAGGGAAGTACGACACTGCTGCTACAGTTCGGGAGGAAAGCGCACGTGCATGCCCCACTCGAGATGAGTACTGACTCACCTGGGGAGACTCCAGAAGTACCCCAAGTTCCATGTCTGCACTGGAGAGGAATCCTCAGTTTCCGGCACCGACTCCACACAAGGTCTTAGGCCCGGCATCGACGGGAGAGGAATCCCCAGAGGGCCCCGAGCAACTCGCATGGGGACTGGCCTTTCCTGAGGCAACCAGAGCGGGTCCCTGAGGTCCCCGTCGTAAGCCGAGAGCACCTGCCGCAATTCGAGAAATCCAGGAGGTTCTCCCTCCAGGCGAGATGAGGCCCATTTCCGCTGAGGAGTCTCGAGGCTATTCACACCTAACCTCTGGAACTTCCAAAGGGTCCTTCCCCACCCTTGCTGCAACTCAAGAAGTTCCCCGACATACCCGTCTCCACTCGAGAGGAAGCACGAGAGTCCCGTCCAATCCAGAGGAGCCCTTTTTCCGACTCCCAGCTCGAGAAGAGGGATTCTTTCCCTGCGTCGTCGGGAAAGAATTCCCGGCGGTTCCGTCGCATCTCAAGAGGAGGTGCTCTCCACAGGAAAGGCGAGAGGAACTCCAGGGTGGTGCCACCATTCGCAGAGTCCCCCAGATGTCTCAGTCCATTCCACGGAAACCTGTTTTCCCTGCATTTTCTTTGCTTTCAAGCCGAGGATCGAACGACTCACACCACGGTGGAACGTGGGACAGCCCTTTGGGAAAGCCTCTTGGGAAAGCCTCGTGGGAAAGCCTCGAGGGAAAGCCCTGAACCCTTGATCCACGCAAAGGGAATCTCGACACTGCTGCTACAGCTCGGGAGGAAAGCGCACGTGCATGCCCCCACTCGAGACGAGGACTGACTCCCCTGGGGAGACTCCATAAGTACCCCAAGAAGCATGTCAGCACTGAAGAGGAATACTCAGATTCCGGCACCGATGCCACACAAGATCTTAGGCCCCGGCATCGACGGGAGAGGAATCCCGAGAGGCCCCCGAGCAACTCGCATGGGGACTGGCCTTTTCTGAGGCCACCAGAGCGTGTCCCTGAGGTCCCCGACGTGAGTCGAGAGCACCTGTCGCAACTCGAGAAAATCCAGGAGGTTCTCCCCTCCAGGAGAGATGAGGCCCATTTCCACTGAGGCGTCTCGAGGCTAATCAAATCTAACTTCTGGAACTTCCAAAGGGTCTTTCACACTTTTGCTGCAACTCAAGAAGTTCCCCGACATACCCGTCTCCAGTAGAGAGGAAGCTCCATATTCCCGCCCACATCCAGAGGAGCCCCGTTTCCGCCTCCTAGCTCGAGAGGAGGGATCCTTTCCCTGCGTGTAGGGAATGAATTCAAGGTGTTTCCGACGCATCTCAAGAGGAGGCGCTCTCCACAGGTAAGGGGAGAGGAACTTTAGGGTCGTGTCACCATTCCCAGAGTCCCCCAGAGGTCTCAGTCCATTCCAGGGAAACCTGTTTTCCCTGCACTGCGTCGACTTTCAAGCCGAGTATCGACTCACAACAAGGCGGCACGTGGGACCGCCCTGTGGGAAAGGCTCGTGGGAAAATCACGTGGGAAAGCCTCAAGGGAAAGCCACTGATCCCTTGATCCACGCGAAGGGAAATGCAACACTGCTGCTACAGCTCGGGAGGAAAGCGCACGTGCATGCCCCCACTCGAGACGAGGACTGACTCCCCTGGGGAGACTCCAGAAGTACCCCAAGATCCATTTCAGCACTGGAGAGGAATCCTCAGGTTCAGGCACCAACTCCACACAAGGTCTTAAGCCCCGGCATCGTCGGGAGAGGAAATCCGAGAGGACCCCGAGCAACTCGCATGGGGACTGGCCTTTCCTGAGGCCACTAGAGCGGGTCCCTGAGGTCCCCATCGTAAGTCGAGAGCACCTGCCGCAACTCGAGAAAATCCAGGAGGTTCTCCCTCCAGGCGACATGAGGCCCATTTCCGCTGAGGCGTCTGGAGGCTAATCACATCTAACATCTGGAACTTCCAAAGATTCTTTCACACCCTTACTGCAACTCAAGAAGTTCCCCGACAAACCGGTCTCCACTCGAGAGGAAGCACGAGAGTCCCGCCCACATCCAGCGGAGACCCTTTTCCGACTCCTAGCTCGAGAGGAGGGATCTTTTCCTGCGTGTCGGGAAATGAAATTCCCGGCGTTCCCGTCGCATCTCAAGAGGAGGCGCTCTCCACAGGAAAGGCGAGAGGGACTCCAGGGTCGTGCCACCATTCCCAGAGTCCCCCAGATGTCTCAGTCCATTCCAGGCAAACCTGTTTTCCCTGCACTGCCTTGACTTTCAAGCCGAGGATCGACTCACACCACGGTGGCACGTGGGACAGCCCTGTGGGAAAGCCTCGTGGGAAAGCCTCGTGGGAAAAGCCTTTGGGAAAGCCTCGAGGGAAAGCCACAGATCCCTTGATCCACGCGAAGGGTAGCGTGACACTGCTGCTTCAGCTCGGAGGAAAGCGCACGTGCATTCCCCCACTCGAGACGACGACTGACTCCCCTGGGAGACTCCAGAAGTGCCCCGAGATCCATGTCAGCACTGGAGGTGAATGCTCAGGACCGGCACCTACTCCACACAAGATCTTAGGGCCCCGGCATCCACGGAGAGGAATCCGAGAGGCCCCGAGCAACTCGCATGGGGACAGGCCTTTCCTGAGGCCACCGGAGCGGTCCCTGAGGTCCCCGTCGTAAGTCGAGAGCACCTGTCGCAACTCGAGAAAAATCCAGGAGGTTCTCCCCTCCAGGAGAGATGAGGCCCATTTCCACTGAGGCGTTCGAGGCTAATCAAATCTAAACTTCTGGAACTTCCAAAGGGTCT
>NW_017203346.1:0-6058 GCF_001704415.2 Capra hircus | reverse complement strand
GTGGAGTCGGTGCCAGGACCTGAGGATTCCTCTCCAGTGCTGACATGGATCTTGGTACTTCTGGAATCCCCCAGGGAAGTCAATCCTCGTCTCGAGTTGGGTCATGCACGTGCCTTTACTCCCGAGCTGTAGCAGCAATGTCACGCTTCCTTCGCGTGGAACAGGGATCTGGGGCATTCCCTCGAGGCTTTCCCAAAAGGCTTTCCCCTGAGCTTTCCCACAGGGCTGTCCCACGTGCCACCGTGTTGTGAGTCGATCCTCGCTTGAAAGTCGAGGCAGTGCAGGGAAAACTGGTTTCCCTGGAATGGACTGAGGCATCTGGGGGACTCTGGGAATGGTGGCACGTCCCTGGAGTTCCTCTCGCCTTTCCTGTGGAGAGCGCTCCACTTGAGATGCGATGGAACGCCGGGAATTCTTTCCCGACAACACGGGGAAAGGATCCGTCTCTCAGCTAGGAGGGAAAAACGGGCTCCTCTGGATGTGGGCGGGACTCTCGTGCTTCCTCTCTAGTGGAGTCGGGTATGTCGTGGAACTTCTTGAGTTGCAGCATGGGTGTGAAGGACCCTTTGGAAGTTCCAGAGTTTAGGTGTGATTAGCCTCGAGACGCATCAGCGGAAATGGGCCTCATCTCGCCTGGAGGGGAGAACCTCCTGGATTTTCTCGAGTTGCGGCAGGTGCTCTCGACTTACGTCGGGGACCTCAGGGACCCTCTCTGGTGCCTCAGGACAGGCCAGTCCCCATGCGAGTTACTCGTGGCCTCTCGGGGGCTCTCGGGTTTCCTCTCCCGTCGATGCTGGGGCCTAAGACCTTGTGTGAGTCAGTGCCGGAACCTGAGGAATCCTCTCCAGTGCTGACATGGATCTTGGGGTACGTCTGGAGTCTCCCAGGGGAGTCAGTCCTCGTCTCGAGTGGGGCATGCACATGCGCTTTCCTCCCAGCTGTAGCAGCAGTGTCACGCTTCCTTCGAGTGATCAAGGGATCTGTGGCTTTCCCTCGAGGCTTTCCCACGAGGTTTTCCCACGAGGCTTTCCCACAGGGCTGTCCCCACGTGCCACCGTGGTGTGAGTCGATCCTCGGCTTGAAGTTGAGGCAGTGCAGGAATACAGGTTTCCCTGGGAATGGACTGAGATATCTGGGCGACTCTGGGAATGGTGGCACGACCCTGGAGTTCCTCTCGCCTTTCCTGTGGAGAGCGCCTCCTCTTTGAGATGCGACGGGAACGCCGGGAATTCTTTCCCGACCACGCAGAAAAGGATCCCACCTCTCGAGCTTAGGAGGGCGGAAAACGGGGCTCCTCTGGATGTGGGCGGGACTCTCGTGCTTCCTCTCGAGTGGAGTCGGGAATGTTGCGGAACTTCTTGAGTTCCAGCAAGGGTGTGAAGGACCTTTGGAAGTTCCAGAGTTTAGGTGTGATTAGCCTCGAGACGCCTCAGCGGAAATGGGCCTCATCTCGCCTGGAGGGAGAACCTCCTGGATTTTCTCGAGTTAAGGCAGGTGCTCTCGACTTACGACGGGGACCTCAGGGACCCGCTCTGGTGGCCTCAGGAAAGGCCAGTCCCCTTGCGAGTTGCTCGGGGCCTCTCGGGTTCTCTCGGATTCCTCTCCAGTCGATATCGGGGCCGAAGACCTTGTGTGGAGTCGGTGCCAGACCTGAGGTTTCCTCTCCAGTTCTGACATGGATCTTGGGGTACTTCTGGAGTCTCCCCAGCGGAGTCAGTCCTCGTCTCGAGTGGGGGCATGCACGTGCGATTTCCTCCCGAGCTGTAGCCGCAGTGTCACCCTTTCCTTCACGTGGAACAAGGGATCTGTGGCATTCCCTCGAGGCTTTCCACGAGGCTTTCCCACGAGGCTTTCCCACAGGGCTGTCCACGTGCCACCGTGGTGTGAGTCGATCCTCGGCTTGAACGTTGAGGCAGTGCAGGGAATACAGGTTTCGCTGGAATGGACTGAGACATCTGGGCGACTCTGGAATGGTGGCACGACCCCGGAGTTCCTCTCGCCTTTCCTATGGAGAGCGCCTCCTCTTGAGTTGCGACAGGAACCCGGGAATTCTTTCTCGAGCACGCAGGGAAAGGATCCCTCCTCTCGAGTTAGGAGGTGGAAACGGGGCTCCTCTGGATGTGGTCGGGACTCTCGTGCTTCCTCTCGAGTGGAGACGGGTATGTCAGGGAACTTCTTGAGTTGCAGCAGCAAAGGTGTGAAGGATCCTTTGGAAGTTCCAGAGGTCAGGTGTGATTAGCCTCAGGACGCTCAGCGGAAATGGGCCTCATCTCGCCTGGAGGGCAGAACCTCTTGGATTTTCTCGAGTTGTGTCAGGTGCACTGGACTTACGACGGGGACCTCAGGGACCGCCCTGGTGGCATCGGTAAAGGAAATTTCCTTGCGAGTTACTCGGGGGCGTCTCGGGATTCCTCTCCGTCGATGCCGGGCCTAAGACCTTGTGTGGAGTCGGTGCCAGGACCTGAGGATTCCTCTCCAGTGCTGACATGGATCTTTGGGTACTTCTGGAATCTCCCCAGGGAAGTCAATCCTCGTCTCGAGTTGGGTCATGCACGTGCCCTTTACTCCCGAGCTGTAGCAGCAATGTCACGCTTCCCTTCGCGTGGAACAAGGGATCTGGGGCATTCCTCCAGGCTTTCCAAAAGGCTTTCCCCCTGAGGCTTTCCCACAGGGCTGTCCCACGTGCCACCGTGTTGTGAGTCGATCCTCGCTTGAAAGTCGAGGCAGTGCAGGGAAAACTGGTTTCCCTGGAATGGACTGAGGCATCTGGGGGACTCTGGGAATGGTGGCACGTCCTGGAGTTCCTCTCGCTTTTCCTGTGGAGAGCGCCTCCACTTGAGATGCGATGGGAAGGCCGGGAATTCTTTCCCGACAACGCGGGGAAAGGATCCGTCCTCGAGCTAGGAGGCGAAACGGGCTCCTCTGGATGTGGCGGGACTCTCGTGCTTCCTCTCTAGTGGAGTCGGGTATGTCGTGGAACTTCTTGAGTTGCAGCATGGGTGTGAAGGACCTTTGGAAGTTCCAGAGTTTAGGTGTGATTAGCCTCGAGACGCCTCAGCGGAAATGGGCCTCATCTCGCCTGGAGGGGAGAACTCCTGGATTTTCTCGAGTTGCGGCAGGTGCTCTCGACTTACGTCGGGGACCTCAGGGACCCTCTCTGGTGGCCTCAGGAAAGGCCAGTCCCCATGCGAGTTACTCGGTGGCCTCTCGGGGGCCTCTCGGTTTCCTCTCCCGTCGATGCGGGGCCTAAGACCTTGTTGTGGAGTCAGTGCCGGAACCTGAGGAATTCCTCTCCAGTGCTGACATGGATCTTGGGGTACGTCTGGAGTCTCCCCAGGGGAGTCAGTCCTCGTCTCGAGTGGGGCATGCACATGCGCTTTCCTCCAGCTTTAGCAGCAGTGTCACGCTTCCTTCGAGTGGATCAAGGGATCTGTGGCTTTCCCTCGAGGCTTTCCCACGAGGTTTCCCACGAGGCTTTCCCACAGGGCTGTCCCACGTGCCACCGTGGTTTGAGTCGATCCTCGGCTTGAAAGTTGAGGCAGTGCAGGGAATACAGGTTTCCCTGGAATGGACTGAGAATCTGGGCGACTCTGGGAATGGTGGCACGACCCTGGAGTTCCTCTCGCCTTTCCTGTGGAGAGGCCTCCTCTTGAGATGCGACGGGAACGCCGGGAATTCTTTCCCGACCACGCAGAAAAGGATCCCTCTCGAGCTAGGAGGCGGAAACGGGGCTCCTCTGGATGTGGGCGGGACTCTCGTGTTCCTCTCGAGTGAGTCGGGAATGTACGGAACTTCTTGAGTTCCAGCAAGGGTGTGAAGGACCCTTTGGAAGTTCCAGAGTTTAGGTGTGATTAGCCTCGAGACGCCTCAGCGGAAATGGGCCTCATCTCGCCTGGAGGGGAGAACCTCCTGGATTTTCTCGAGTTAAGGCAGGTGCTCTCGACTTACGACGGGACCTCAGGGACCCGCTCTGGTGGCCTCAGGAAAGGCCAGTCCCTTGCGAGTTGCTCGGGGCCTCTCGGTTCTCTCGGGATTCCTCTCCAGTCGATATCGGGCCGAAGACCTTGTGTGAGTCGGTGCCAGACCTGAGGTTTCCTCTCCAGTTCTGACATGGATCTTGGGGTACTTCTGGAGTCTCCCCAGCGGAGTCAGTCCTCGTCTCGAGTGGGGGCATGCACGTGCGATTTTCCTCGAGCTGTAGCCGCAGTGTCACCCTTTCCTTCACGTGGAACAAGGGATCTGTGGCATTCCCTCGAGGCTTTCCCACGAGGCTTTCCCACGAGGCTTGTCCCAGTGCCACCGTGTGTGAGTCGATCCTCGCTTGAAAGTTGAGGCAGTGCAGGGAAACAGGTTTCCTGAATGGACTGAGACATCTGGGCGACTCTGGGAATGGTGGCACGACCCGGAGTTCCTCTCGCCTTTCCTTGGAGAGCGCCTCCTCTTGAGTTGCGACAGGAACGCCGGGAATTCTTTCTCGAGCACCAGGGAAAGGATCCTCCTCTCGAGCTAGGAGGTGGAAACGGGGCTCCTCTGGATGTGGTCGGGACTCTCGTGCTTCCTCTCGAGTGGAGACGGGTATGTCAGGGAACTTCTTGAGTTGCAGCAAAGGTGTGAAGGATCCTTTGGAAGTTCCAGAGGTCAGGTGTGATTAGCCTCAGGACGCTCAGCGAAATGGGCCTCATCTCGCCTGGAGGCAGAACCTCTTGGATTTTCTCGAGTTGTGTCAGGTGCACTGGACTTACGACGGGGACCTCAGGGACGCGCCCTGGTGGCATCGGTAAAGGAAATTTCCTTGCGAGTTACTCGGGGGCGTCTCGGGATTCCTCTCCCGTCGATGCCGGGCCTAAGACCTTGTGTGGAGTCGGTGCCAGGACCTGAGGATTCCTCTCCAGTGCTGACATGGATCTTTGGGTACTTCTGGAATCTCCCAGGGAAGTCAATCCTCGTCTCGAGTTGGGTCATGCACGTGCCCTTTACTCCCGAGCTGTAGCAGCAATATCACGCTTCCCTTCGCGTGAACAAGGGATCTGGGCATTCCCTCCAAGGCTTTCCCAAAATGCTTTCCCCTGAGGCTTTCCCACAGGGCTGTCCCACGTGCCACCGTGGTGTGAGTCGATCCTCGGCTTGAAAGTCGAGCAGTGCAGGGAAAAACTGGTTTCCCTGAATGGACTGAGGCATCTGGGGGACTCTGGAATGGTGGCACGTCCCTGGAGTTCCTCTCGCTTTCCTTGGAGAGCGCCTCCACTTGAGATGCAATGGGAAGGCCGGGAATTCTTTCCGACAACGCGGGGAAAGGATCCGTCCTCTCGAGCTAGGAGGCGGAAACGGGGCTCCTCTGGATGTGGGCGGGACTCTCTGTTTCCTCTCTAGTGGAGTCGGGTATGTCGTGGAACTTCTTGAGTTGCAGCATGGGTGTGAAGGACCTTTTGGAAGTTCCAGAGTTTAGGTGTGATTAGCCTCGAGACGCCTCAGGAAAATGGCCTCATCTCGCCTGGAGGGGAGAATCTCCTGGATTTTCTCGAGTTGCGGCAGGTGCTCTCGACTTACGTCGGGGACCTCAGGGACCGTCTCTGGTGGCCTCAGGAAAGGCCAGTCCCCATGGCGAGTTTCTCGGTGGCCTCTCGGGGCCTCTCGGTTTCCTCTCCTGTCGGCTGGGCCTAAGACCTTGTGTGGAGTCAGTGCCGGAACCTGAGTATTCCTCTCCAGTGCTGACATGATCTTGGGTCGTCTGGAGTCTCCCCAGGGAGTCAGTCCTCGTCTCGAGTGGGGGGCATGCACATGCGCTTTCCTCCCAGCTTTAGCAGCAGTGTCACGCTTCCTTCGAGTGGATCAAGGGATCTGTGGCTTTCCCTCGAGGCTTTCCCCCGAGGCTTGCTTTCCACAGGGCTGTCCCACGTGCCACCCGTGGTGTGAGTCGATCCTCGGCTTGAAAGTGGAGGCAGTGCAGGGAAAACAGGTTCCCTGGAATGGACTGAGACATCTGGGGACTCTGGGAATGTGGCACGACCTGGAGTTCCTCTCGCCTTTCCTGTGGAGAGCGCCTCCACTTGTGATGCGC
>NW_017203345.1:0-6058 GCF_001704415.2 Capra hircus | reverse complement strand
TTAGGCCCGGCATCAACGGAGAGGAATCCCGAGAGGCCCCGAGCCACTCGCATGGGACTGGCCTTTCCTGAGGCCACCAGAGCGGGTCCTGAGATCCCCGCGTCGTAAGTCGAGACCACATGCCGCAACTCGAGAAATCCAGGAGGTTCTCCCCTCCAGGCGAGATGAGGCCCATTTCGCTCAGACTTCTCGAGGCTAATCACACCTAAACCTCTGGAACTTCCAAAGGGTCCTTCACACCCTTGCTGCTACTCAAGAAGTTCCCCGACTTACCCGGCCTCCACTCCAAAGGAAGCACGAGACTCCGCCCACATCCAGAGGAGACCCGTTTCTGCCTCCTAGCTCGAGAGGAGGGATCCTTTCCCTGCGTGGTCGGGAAAAGAATTCCCGGCTTTCCCGTCGCATCTCAAGAGGAGGCACTCTCCACAGGAAAGGCGAGAGGAACTGCAGGGTCGTGCCACATTCCCAGAGTCCCCCCAGATGTCTCAGTCCATTCCAGGGAAACCTGTTTTCCCTGCACTGCTCGACTTTCAAGCCGATTTTCGACTCACACCACGGTGGCGCGTGGGACACCCTGTGGGAAAGCCTCGTGGGAAAGCCTGTGAAAAGCCTCGAGGGAAAGCCACAGATCCCTTGATCCACGCGAAGGGAAGCGTGACCCTGCTGCTACAGCTCGGGAGGAAAGCGCACGTGCATGCCCCACTCGAGACGGTTCTGACTCCCCTGGGAGACTCCAGAAGTTCCCCAAGATCCATATCAGCACTGGAGAGAAATCCTCAGGTTCCGGCACCGACTCCACACAAGGCTTATGCTCCGGCATCGATGGAGTGGAATCCCGAGAGGCCCCCGAACAACTCGCATGGGGACTGGCATTTCCTGAGGCCACAAGAGTGGTCCCTGAGGTCCCCGTCGTAAGTTGAGAGCACCTGCCGCAACTCGAGAAAATCCAGGAGGTTTCTCCCCTCCAGGCGAGGTGAGGCTCGCTTCTACTGAGGCATCTCGAGGCTAATCACACCTAACCTCTGGAACTTCCAAAGGGTCCTTCACACCCTTGCTGAACTCAAGAAGTTCCTCGACATTCCCATCTCCACTCGAGAGGAAGACGAGCGTCCCGCCTTCATCCAGAGGAGACCCTTTTCCGCCTCATAGCTGCAGACGAGGGATCCTTTCCTTGCGGGTCGGGAAAGAATTCCCGGCGTTCCCGTCGCATCTCAAGAGGAGGCGCTCTCCACAGGAAAGGCGAGAGGGACTCAAGGGTCGTGTCACCATTCCCAGAGTCCCCCAGATGTCTCAGTCCATTCCAGGGAAACCTGTTTTCCCTGCACTGCCTCGACTTTCAAGCCGAGGATCGACTCACACCACGGTGGGCACGTGGACAGCCCTGTGGGAAAGCCTCGTGAAATGGAAAGCCTCGACGGGAAAGCCACAGATCCCTTGATCCAACTGCGAAGGGAAGCCGCAACACTGCTGCTACAGCTAGGGAGGAAAGTGCACGTGCATGGCCATACTCGAGACGAGGACTGACTCCCCTGGGGAGACTCCAGGAGTACCCCAAGATCCATGTCAGCACTGGAGAGGAATCCTCAGGTTCCGGCACCGACTCCACACAAGGTCTTAGGCCCGGCATCGACGGAGAGGAATCCCGAGAGGCCCCCGAGCAACTCGAATGGGGACTGGCCTTTCCTGAGGCCACCAGAGCTGGTACCTGAGGTCCCTGTTGTAAGTCGAGAGCACCTGCCGCAACTCGAGGAAATGCAGGAGGTTCTCCCCTCCAGGCGAGATGAGGCCCATTTCCGCTGAGGCGTCTCGAGGCTAATCACATCTAACATCTGGTACTTCCAAGGGTCCTTCTCACCCTTGCTGCAACTCAAGAAGTTCCCCGACTTGCCCGTCTCCACTCGAGAGGAAGCACGAGAGTCCCGGCCCACATCCAGAGGAGACCTGTTTCCGCCTCCAAGCTCGAGAGGAGGGATCCTTTCCCTGCGAGGTGGGAAAAGAATTCCCCGCGTTCCCGTGCATCTCAAGAGGAGGCGCTCTCCACAGGAAAGGCCAGAAGAACTCCAGGGTCGTGCCACCATTCCCAGAGTCCCCCAGATGTCTCAGTCCATTCCAGGGAAACCTGTTTTCCCTGCACTGCCTCGACTTTGAAGCCGAGGATCGACTCACACCACGGTGGCACGTGGGACAGCCCTGTGGGAAAGCCTCGTGGGAAAGCCTCAAGAGAAAGCCACAGATCCCTTGATCCAAGCGAAGGGAAGGGCGACACTGCTGCTACAGTTCGGGATAAAAGGGCACTTGAATGCCCCCAACTCGAGACGAGGACTGACATCCCTTGGGAGACTCCAGAAGTACTCCAATATCCATGTCAGCACTGGAGAGGAATCCTCACGTTCAGGCACCGACTCCAACACAAGGTCTTAGGCCCCGGCATCGACGGGAGAGGAATCACGAGAGGCCCCGAGCAACTCGCATGGGACTGGCCTTTCCTGAGGCCACCAGAACGGGTCCCTGAGGTCCCCGTCGCAAGTCGAGAGCACCTGCCGCAACTCGAGAAAATCCAGGAGGTTCTCCTCCTCCAGGCGGGATGAGGGCCATTTCCGCTGAGGCGTCTTGAGGCTAATCACACCTAACCTCTGGAACTTCCAAAGGGTCCTTCACACCCTTGCTGCAACTCAAGAAGTTCCCCGAACATACCCGTCTCCACTCGAAAGGAAGCACGAGAGTCCCGCCCACATCCAGAGGAGCCCCCGTTTCGCCTCCTAACTTCGAGAGGAGGGATGCCTTTCCCTGCGTGGTCGGGAAAGAATTCCCTGTGTTCCCTGTCGGCATCTCAATGAGGAGGCTCTCTCCACAGGAAAGGCGAGAGGTAACTCCAGGGTCTGTGCCACATTCCAGAGTCCCCCAGATGTCATCAGTCCATTCCATGGGAAACCTGTTTTTCCCTGCACTGCCTCGACTTTCTAGCCGAGGATCGCACTCACACACGGTGGCACGTGGGACAGCCCTGGTCTGGGCTGGAAAGCCTCGGGGAAAGCCACAGATCCCGTTGATCCACGCGAAGGGAAGCGTGACACTGCTGGCTACAGCTCGGGAGGAAATCGCACGTGCATGCCCTCACTCGAGGTGAGGACTGACTCCCCTGGGAGACACCAGAAGTACCCCAAGTTCCATGTCAGCACTGGAGAGGAATCCTCAGGTTCCGGGACCGACTCCACACAAGATCTTAGGTCCCGGCATCACCGGGAGAGCAATCCCGATAGGCCCCCGAACAACTCGCAAGGGGACTGGCCTTTCCTGAGGCTACCAGAGCGGGTCCGTGAGGTCCCTGTCGTAAGTCGAGAGGCACCTGCCGCAACTCGAGGAAATGCAGGAGGTTCTCCCCTCCAGGCGAGATGAGGCCCATTTCCGCTGAGGCGTCTGGAGGCTAATCACATCTAACATCTGGAATTTCCAAAGGGTCCTTCACACCCTTGCTGCAACTCAAGAAGTTCCCCGACATACCCCGTCTAAACTCGAGAGGAAGCACGAGAGTCCTGCCCACATCCAGAGGAGACCTGTTTCCGCCTCCGAGCTCGAGAGGAGGGATCCTTTCCCTGCGAGGTGGGGAAAGAAATTCCCCGCGTTCCCGTTGCATCTCAAGAGGAGGTGCTCTCCACAGGAAAGGCGAGAGAACTCCAGGGTCGTGCCACCATTCCCAGAGTCCCCCAGATGTCTCAGTCCATCCAGGGAAATCTCTTTTCCCTGCACTGCTCGACTTTGAAGCCGAGGATCGACTCACACCACGGTGGCACGTGGGACAGCCCTGTGGGAAAGCCTCGTGGGAAAGCCTCGTGGGAAAGCCTCGAGGGAAAGCCACAGATCCCTTGATGAACGCTAAGGGAAGAGTGACACTGCTGCTACAGCTCGGGAGGAAATCGCACGTGCATGCCCCCACTCGAGACGAGGACTGGTTCCCCTGGGGAGACTCCAGAATTACCCCAAGATCCATGTCAGCACTGGAGAGGAATCCTCAGGTTCTGGCACACACTCCACACAAGGTCTTAGGCCCCGGCATCGACGGGAGAGGAATCCCGAGAGGCCCCCGAGCTACTCGCATGGGGACTGGCCTTTTCCTGAGGCCACCAGAGCGGGTCCCTGAGGACCCCGTCTTAAGTCGAGAGCACCTGCCGCAACTCGAGAAAATCCAGGAGGTTTCTCCCCTCCAGGCGAGGTGAGGCCCATTTCCGCTGAGGCGTCTCGAGGCTAATCACACCTAACTCTGGAACTTCCAAAGGGTCCTTCACACCCTTGCTGGCAACTCAAGAAGTTCCCCGACTTACCCGTCTCCATTCGAGAGGAAGCACGAGAGTCCGCCCACATTCAGAGGAGAAGCCGTTTACTGGCCTCCTAGCTCAAGAGGAGGGATCCTTTGCCCTGCGAGGTCGGGAAAGAATTCCCGCCTTTCCCCGTCGCATCTCAAGAGGAGGCTCTCTCCAAAGGAAAGGCGAGAGGAACTCCAGGGTCGTGCCACCATTCCCAGAGTCCCCCAGATGTCTCAGTCCATTCCAGGGAAACCTGTTTTTCCCTGCAGTGCCTCGACTTTCAAGCCGAGGATCGACTCACACCACGGTGGCACGTGGGACAGCCCTGTGGGAAAGCCTCGGTGGGAAAGCCACAGATCCCTTGATCCATGCGAAGGGAAGCGTGACACTGGCTGCTACAGCTCGGGAGGAAATCGAACGTGCATGCCCCCACTCGAGACGAGGACTGACTCCTCTGGGGAGACTCCAGAAGTACCCGAAGATCCATGTGCAGCACTAGAGAGGAATCCTCAGGTTTCCGGCACCGACTCCACACAATGTCTTAGGCCCCGGTATCGACGGAAGGGAATCCCGAGAGGCCCCCGAGCAACTCACATGGGGACTGGCCTTTCCTGAGGCCACCAGAGCGGGTCCGCTGAGGTCCCAGTCGTAAGTCGAGATCACCTGCCGGCAAGTCCAGAAAATCCAGGAGGTTCCACCCTCCAGGCGAGATGAGGCCCATTTCTGCTGAGGCGTCTCGAGGCTAATCACATCTACCCTCTGGAACTTCCAAAGTGTCATTCACACCCTTGCTGCAACTCAAGAAGTTCCCGACATACCCGTCTCCACTCGAGAGGAAACACCAGAGTCCCGCCCACATCCAGAGGAGCCCCGTTTCCGCCTCATAGCTTGAGACGAGGGATCCTTTCCCTGCGTGGTCGGGAAAGAATTCCGGCGTTCCCGTCGCATCTCAAGAGGAGGCGCTCTCCACAGGAAAGGCGAGAGGAACTCCAGGGTCGTGCCACCATTCCCAGAGTCCCCCAGATGTCTCAGTCCAGTCCAGGGAAACCTGTTTTCGCCTTCACTGCCTCGACTTTCAAGGCCGAGAATCAACTCACACTACGGTGGCACGTGGGACAGCCCTGTGGGAAAGCCTCGTGGGAAAGCCTGGTGGGATAGCCTCGAGGGAAAGCCACAGATCCCTTGATATACGCGAAATGGAAGCGTGAGACTGCTGCTACAAGCTCGGGAGGAAAGCGCACGTGCATGCCCCCACTCGAGAGGAGGACTGACTCCCCTGGGGAGACTCCAGAAGTACCCCAAGATCCATGTCAGCACTGGAGAGGAATCCTCAGGTTCCGGCAGCCGACTCCACACAAGATCTTAGGCCCCGGCATCGAGGGAGAGGAATCCCGAGAGGCCCCCGAGCAACTTGCATGGGGACTGGCCTTTCCTGAGGCCACCAGAGCGGGTCCCTGAGGTCCCCGTCGTAAGTCGAAAGCACCTGCCGCAACTCGAGAAAATCCAGGAGGTTCTCCCCTCCAGGCGAGATGAGGCCCATTTCCGCTGAGGCGTCTCGAGGCTAATCACACCTAACCTCTGGAACTTCCAAAGGGTCCTTCACACCCTTGCTGCAACTCAAGAAGTTCCCCGACATACCCGTCTCCGCTCGAGAGGAAGCACGAGAGTCCCGCCCAACATCCAGAGGAGCCCGTTTCCGCCTCCTAGCTCGAGAGGAGGGGATCCTTTCCCTGCGTGGTCGGGAAAGAATTCCCCGG
>NW_017203344.1:0-6059 GCF_001704415.2 Capra hircus | reverse complement strand
CATTCCAGGAAAACCAGTTTTCCCTGCAGTGCCTCGACTTTCAAGCCGAGGATCGACTCACACCACAGTGGCACTTTGGACAGCCCTGTGGGAAAGCCTCGTGGGAAAGCTCCTGGAAAACCCTCGAGGGAAAGCCCCTGATCCCTTGATCCACACGAAGGGAAGCGTGACACTGCTGCTACAGATCGGGAGGAAAGAGCACGTGCATGCCCCCACTCAGACGAGGACTGATTCCACTGGGAGAGACTCCAGAAGTACCCCAGATCCATGTCACCTCTGGAGAGGAATCTTCAGGTTCAGGCACCGGCTCCACACAAGTTCTTAGGCCCTGCATCGAAGGGAGAGGAATCCCGAGAGGCCCCGAGCAACTGCATGGGGACTGGCCTTTCCTGAGGCCACCAGAGCGGGTCCCTGTGGCTTTCCCACGAGGCTTTCCCACGAGGCTTTCCCACATGGCTGTCCCACGTGCAACCGTGGTGTCAGTCGATCCTCGGCTTGAATGTCGAGGCAGTGCAGGGAAAACAGGTTTCCCTGGAATGGACTGAGACATCTGGGGGACTCAGGGAATGGTGGCACGACCCTGCAGTTCCTCTCGCCTTTCCTGTGGAGAGCGCCTCCTCTTGAGATGCGACGGGAACGCCGGGAATTCTTTCCGACCACGCAGAGAAAGGATCCCTCCTCTCGAGCTAGGAGCCGGAAACGGTGCTCCTCTGGATGTGGGCGGGACTCTCGTGCCTTCTCTCGAGTGGAGACGGGTATGTCGGGGAACTTTTGAGTTGTAGCAAGGGTGTGAGGGACCCTTTGGAAGTTCTAGAGGTTAGGTGTGATTAGCCTGAGACGCCTCAGAGGAAATGGGCCTCATCTCGCCTGGAGGGGAGAACCTCCTGGATATTCTCGAGTTGCGGCAGGTGATCTCGACTTACGACGGGGACCTCAGGGACCCGCTCTGGTGGCCTCAGGAAAGGCCAGTCCCCATGCGAGTTTCTCCGGGCCTCTTGGGGTTCCTCTCCCGTCGATGCGGTGCCTAAGACCTTGTGTGGAGTGGGTGCGGAACCTGAGGATTCCTCTCCAGTGCTGACATGGATCTTGGGGTACTTCTGGAGTCTCCCAGGGGAGTCAGTCCTCGTCTCGAGTGGGGGCATGCACATGCGCTTTCCTCCCGAGCTGTAGCAGCAGTGTCACGCTTCCCTTCGCGTGGATCAAGGGATCTGTGGCTTTCCCTCGAGGCTTTCCCTGGAGGCTTTTTCACGATGCTTTCCCTCGAGGCTTTCCCACAGGGATGTCCCACGTGCCACCGTGGCGTAAATGGATCCTCGGCTTGAAAGCCGAGGCAGTGCAGGGAAAAAGGTTTCTCTGGAATGGACTGAGACATCTGGGGAGACTCTGGAATTTGGCACGACCCTGGAGATCCTCTCGCCTTTCCTGTGGGAGCGCCTCCTCTTGAGATGCGACGGGAACGCCGGGAATTCTTTCCCGAACACGCAGGGAAAGGATCCCTCCTCTCAAGCTAGGAGGTGGAAAGGGGCTCCTCTGGATGTGGGCGGGACTCTCGTGCTTCCTCTCGAGTGGAGACGGGTATGTCGGGGAACTTCTTGAGTTGCAGCAAGGGTGTGAAGGACCCTTTGGAAGTTCCAGATGTTAATTGTTATTAGACTGGAGACGCCTCAGCGGAAATGGGCGTCATCTCGCCTGGAGGGGTAAACCTCATGGATTTTCTGGAGTTGCAGCATTTGCTCTCGACTTACGACAGGGACCTCAGTGACCCTCTCTGGTGGCCTCAGGAAAGGCAGTCCCATGCCAGTTGCTCGGGGGGCCTCTCGGGATTCCTCTCCGTTGATGCGGGGCCTAAGACCGTGTGTGTAATCGGTGCCAGAACCTGAGGATTCCTCTCCAGTGCTGACATAGATATTGCGGTACTTCTGGAGTCACCCCAGGGGAGTCAGTCCTCGTCTTCGAGTGGGGGCATGCACGTGGGGCTTTCCTCCCGAGCTGTAGCAGCAGTGTCACGCTTCCATAGGCGTGGATCAAGGGAATAATGTGGCTTTCCCTCGAGGCTTTCCAACGAGTTTTCCCACGAGGCTTTCCAACAGGGCTGTCCCACGTGCCACCGTGGTGTGAATCTATCCTCGGCTTGAAAGTCGAGGCAGTGCAGGCAAACAGGTTTCCCTGGAAAGGACTGAGACATCTGGGGGACTCTGGGAATGGTGGCACGACCCTGGAGTTTCTCTCGTCTTTCTTGTGGAGAGCGCCTCCTCGTGAGATGGCGACGGAAACGCCGGGAATTCTTTCCCGAACACGCAGGGGAAAGGATCCCTCCTCTCGAGCTAGGAGGCGGAAACGGGGCTCCTCTGAATGTGGGCGGGAATCTCGTGCTTCCTCTCGAGTTGGAGACGGGTATGTCGGGGAACTTCTTGAGTTCCAGCAAGGGTGTGAAGGACCCTTTGGAAGTTCTAGAGGTTAGGTGTGATTAGACTCGAGACGCCTCAGTGGAAATGGGCCTCATATCGCCTGGAGGGGAGAACCTCCTGGATTTTCTTAAGTTGCGGCAGGTGCTCTCGACTTACGACGGCGGACCTGAGGGACCCACTCTGGCGGCCTCAGGAAAGGCCAGTCCCCATGCGAGTTGCTCGTGGCCTCTCGGGATTCCTATCCCGTCGATGCTGGGGCCTAAAATCTTGTGTGGATTCGGTGGCCGGGAACCTGAGGATTTCTCTCCAGTGCTGACATGGATCTTGGGGTACTTCTGTTGTCTCCCCAGGGGAGTCAGTCCTCGTCCCGAGTGGGGGCATGCACGTGCGCTTTCCTTCCGAGCTCTAGCAGCAGTGTCACGCTTGGCTGTGGACCAAGGGATCTGTGGCTTTCCCTCGAGGCTTTCCCACAAGGCTTTCCCAGAGGGCTGTTCCACGTGCCACAGTGGTGTGAGTCGATCCTCGGCTTGAAAGTCGAGGCAGTGCAGGGAAAAAAGATTTCCCTGGAATGGACTGGAACATCTGGGGCACTCTGGGAATGGTGGCACGACCCTGGAGTCGCCTCTCGCCTTTCCTGTGGAGAGCGCCTCCTCTTGAGATGCGACGGGAACGCCGGGAATTCTTTCCGGACCACGCAGGGAAAGGACCCCTCCTTTCGAGATAGAAGCGGAAACGGGTCTCCTCTGGATGTGGGCGGGACTCTCGTGCTTCCTCTCGAGTGGAGACGGGTATGTCGGGGAACTTCTTGAGTTGCAGCAAGGGTGTGAAGGACCCTTTGGAAGTGCCAGAGGTTAGGTGTGATTAGCTTCGAGACGCTTCAGCGGACATGGGCCTCATCTCTCCTGGAGGGGAGAACCTCCTGGATTTTCTCGAGTTGCGGCAGGTGCTCTCGACTTACGACGGGGACGTCAGGGACCCGCTCTGGTGGCCTCAGGAAAGGCCAGTCCCCATGCGAGTTGCTTGGTGGCCTCTCCGGATTCCTCTCCGTCGATGCCGGGGCCTAAGACGTTGTGTGGAGTCGGTGCCGGACCCTGAGGATTCCTCTCCAGTGCTGACATGGATCTTGGGGTACTTCTGGAGTCTCCCCAGGGGAGTCAGACCTCTTCACGAGTGGGGACATGCACGTGCGCTTTCCTCCCGAGATGTAGCAGCAGTGTCACGCTTCCCTTCGCGTGGTTCAAGGGATCTGTGGCTTTCCCTCGAGGCTTTCGCACGAAGCTTTCCCACGAGGTTTTCCCACAGGGCTGTCCCACGTGCCACCCTTTTTTGAGTGCATCCTCGACTTGAAAGTCGAGACAGTGCAGGGAAAACAGGTTTCCCTGGAATGGACTGAGTCATCTGGGGGACTCTGTGAATGGTGACACGACCAGGGAGTTCCTCTCGCCTTTCCTTTGGAGAGCGCCTCCTCTTGAGATTCGACGGGAATGCTGGGAATTCTTTCCCGAACACGCATGGAAAGGATCCCTCCTCTCGAGCTAGGAGGCGGAATAGGGGCTCCTCTGGATGTGGGCGGGACTCTCGTGCTTCCTCTCGTGTGGAGACGGGTATGTCGGGGAACTTCTTGAGTTGCAGCAAGGGTGTGAAGGACCCTTTGGAAGTTCCAGAGGTTAGGTGTGATTAGCCTCGAGATGCCTCAGCGGAAATGGGCCTCATCTCGCCTGGAGGGGAGAACCTCCTTGATTTTCTCGAGTTACGGCAGGTGCGCTCGACTTACGACGGGGACCTCAGGGACCCGCTCTGGTGGCCTCAGGAAAGGCCAATCCCCATGCGAGTTGCCCGGGGGCCTCTCGGGATTCCTCTCCCGTCGATGCCGGCACCTAAGACCTTGTGGGGATTTGGTGCCGGAAACCTGACGACTCCTCTCCCGAATGACATGGGTCTTGGGAGACTTCTGGAGTCTCCCCAGGGGAGTCAGTCCTCGTCTCGAGTGGGGGCATGCACGTGGGCTTTCCTCCCGAGCTGTAGCCGCAGTGTCACGCTTCCCTTTGCGTGGATCAAGGGATCTGCGGCTTTCCCTCTAGGCTTTCCCACGAGGCTTTACCTCGAGGCTTTCCAACAGGGCCGTCCCTCGTGCCACCGTGGTGTGAGTCGATACTCGGCTTGAAATTCGAGGCAGTGCAGGGAAAAGAGGTTTCCCTGGAATGGTTTGAGTCATCTGGGGGACTCTGGGAATGGTGACATGACCCTGGAGTTCCTCTCACCTTTCCTGTGGAGAGCCGCTACTCTTGAGATGTGACGGGAATGCCGGGAATTCTTTCCCGAACACGCAGGGAAAGGATCACTCCTCTCGAGCTAGGAGGCGGAAACGGGGCTCCTCTGGTTGTGGGCGGGACTCTCATGCTTCGTCTCGAGTGGAGACTGGTATGTCGGGGAACTTCTTGAGTTGCAGCAAGGGTGTGAAGGACCCTTTGGAATTTCCAGAGGTTAGGTGTGATTAGCCTCGAGATGCCTCAGCGGAAATGGGCCTCATCTCGCCTGCAGGGGAGAACCTCCTGGATTTCCTAGCGTTGCGGCATGTGCTCTTGACTTACTACGGGGACCTCAGGGACCCGCTCTGGTGGCCTCAGGAAAGGCCAGTCCCCATGCGAGTTGTTCGGGGGCCTCTCGGGATTCCTCTCCTGTCGATGCTGTGGACTAAGACCTTGTGTGGATTCAGGGCCGGAACCTGAGGATTACTCTCCAGTGCTGACATGGATCTTGGGGTACTTCTGAAGTCTCCCCAGGGGAGTCAGTCCTCGTCTCAAGTGGGGGAATGCACGTACTCTTTCCTCCCGAGCTGTAACAGCAGTGTCACGGTTTCCTTCGCTTGGATCAAGGTATCTGTGGCTTTCCCACGAGGCTTTCCCACGAGGCTTTCCCACAGGGCTGTCCCACGTGCCACCGTGGTGTGAGTCGATTCTCGGATTGAAAGTCGAGGCAGTGTAGGGAAAACAGGTTTCCCTGGAATGGACTGAGACATCTGGGGGACTCTGGGAATGGTGGCACGACGCTGGAGTTTCCTCTCGCCTTTCCTGTGGAAAGCGCCTCCTCTTGAGATGCGACGGAACGCTGGAATTCTTTGCCCGACCACGCAGGGAAAGGATCCCTCCTCTCGAGCTAGGAGCGGAAAAGGGGCTCCTCTGGATGTGGGCTTGACAATCGTGCTTGCTCTCGAGTGGAGACGGGATATGTCGGGGAACTTCTTGAGTTGCAGCAAGGGTGTGAAGGACCCTTTGGAAGTTCCAGAGGTTAGGTGTGATTAGCCTCGAGATGCCTCAGCGGAAATGGGCCTCATCTCGCCTGCAGGGGAGAACCTCCTGGATTTCCTAGCGTTGGGGCATGTGCTCTTGACTTACGACGGGGACTCAGGGACCCGCTCTGGTGGCCTCAGGAAAGGCAGTCCCATGCGAGTTGCTCGGGGCCTCTCAGGTTTTCCTCTCCGTCAATGCCGGGGCCTAAGACCTTGTGTGGAGTCGGGTGCGGAACCTGAGGATTCCTCTCCAGTGCTGACATGTATCTTGGGGCTTCTGGTGTCTCCCAGGGGAGTCAGTCCTCGTCTCGAGTGGGGGTAGGCACGTGCCGCTTTCCTCCCGAGCTGTAGCAGCAGTATCA
>NW_017203343.1:0-6059 GCF_001704415.2 Capra hircus | reverse complement strand
TGACTTATGGACAGAGACTCTTGGTCTACACTCCTCATGCCATAGAGAGAGTTTTAAAGCAACCCCAGGTAAATGGATTTCTAATGCCCGCTTGACGCACTACCAGGCCTTGCTACTTGACACCCCACGGATTCATTTCAAACGCCCTGCACTCTAAATCCGGCCACTCTTTTGCCCAATCCGGGAAAAAATAGCCCCCTCCATGATTGTGATGAGATACTGGCTGGGGTAACAGCAATGCGAAAGGACTTAACCGATACTCCACTGGATAACAGTGAGCTAAAATGGTTCACAGACGGCAGCAGTTATGTGAAAGATGGACAGAGACGGGCGGAGCCTCAGTAGTAGATGACTCTGGACAGACGATATGGGCAGAGGCCCTTCCCCCGGATACCTCAGCACAAAAGGCAGAGTTAATTGCCCTGATTCAAGTATTAGAGAGAGCCAAAGGAAAAAGAATAACTATTTTCACTGACAGTCGCTATGCTTTTGGCACGGTACACATCCAGGGCCCGATATATCGGGAACGGGGGTTTTTGACAGCTGAAGGAAAAGAAATTAAAAACTTGCCTGAAATCCGTAGACTTTTAGAGGCTGTACAGATGCCTCGGGCTGTGTCAATAGTACACGTACCTGGACATCAGAAGGGTGACAGCCCCACGGCATGAGGGAATCGTGCCGCAGACCTGGCAGCTCGAAAAGTAGCTGATGAAGATTTCATCACCCCTATGTTGGCGATCGGACTTCCACCTCCAGGTATGGGAACTCTGCCCTCAACCCCTGAGTGTTCATCCACAGACCTTGCTTGGATCCAAAAACACGCCAACCTTCAAAAAGATAAAGATAGATGGTACCGAGACTCAGACGGCTACTTGATACTCCCTGCTCAGTTGGGACGACAACTATGTGAGCATTTGCGCTTGTCTACTCATCTGAGAAAAAAAAAAGACTCTGATGCTCTTTCAGACTGCGCGCCTGCGATTTCGCCAGCACCAGACAACTGTAAAGAACATAGTGCATGCTTGTAAGGCGTGTCAACAGATGAGGCCAGGAAAAGGACAACATGCAGGACTGAGGTATCGGGGAGAAGGACCAGGGCAACACTGGGAAATAGATTTCACCGAGGTAAGGCCAGGCAAGTATGGTTACCGGTACTTGTTAGTGTTGGTAGATACCTTCTCTGGGTGGGTGGAGGCTTTTCCTACAAAGGGAGAAACCGCGATGATAGTGGCAAAAAAGATTAAAAAAAAAAAAAAAAATTCCCAGGTTTGGCCCCAGTGAAAATTCTGATAATAGACCTGCTTTTGTGAGTCAAATAGTTCAGAGCCTTGCCCTAGCCCTGGGGACTAAATAAATGTTACATTGTAAATACAGTCCACAGAGCTCAGGGCAAGTAAAAAAAAATAAATCAGACTCTGAAAAAACTTTAACTAAATTGGCTATAGAGACTGGCGGAGACTGGGTGACCCTCCTTCCCTTCGCCTCTTCTGTGCGTAATACTCCTTACCAACTTAATCTGACCCCATTTAAAATTCTGTATGGGAGACCTCCCCTGTATGTCCATATTTAAAGAAAAGAAACTACCGCCTCCCACGTTGGGACAATTCCAAGAGGCCTTGATGGCCTTAAGCAAGGTGCACTCTCGTGTCTAAAAACTGCTCCAGGAAATACATGTGGGTCAAAATAAGGGAACTATTCCCTCACATGACATTGGCCAGGAGATTGGGTATGGGTCAAAAGGCACCAAACCAAGGCACTAGAACCCAAATAAAAGGGTCCTTATGTTGTCTTCTTACCACCCCAACTGCCCTAAAGGTCGACAGTATTGGCCTTGGGTGCATTGCAGCCACGTACGCCCAGCTGCTTCAGCAGAGCAGAAAGACGCTAAAACAAAATGGAAAGCATCTCTGCACCCATCCAATCCCCTGAGGCTAAAGCTTCAAAGGCGCCAACAGGACCAGGACAGCTCGGCTGGGCCGTCTTGTGGATGACCCAGTTACTCTGCTCCGGAGCTGCCAGCGTGAACCCGCATCAACCCGTCAAAATCACCTGGAAGCTGCAAAATGGACTAACACGAGAGGTGCTTAACTCCACCACCACAATACATCCACCAAATACTCGGTGGCCAGACTTATACTTTGACCTTAAGCTGGTGGTAAATGTACCCTGGAAGAGGGGCAAGCTCCCAAATCATGCATTCTGGGCATGTCCAGGTGCGCCCAGGCATAACTAAAAGATCTGTGGGGAGATACAGGGGGGACTCTGTGCTGCCCTAAAAAAGAGTATTGTTTTTATGCTGATCACACCAAAATAGTTAAAAAATCTATGGCCAAAGAGAGGGACTAGCCCAATGTAAACGAGAACATGAGGCTCAACAAGGATGGTTTGAGTCTTGGTTTCAACAATCCCCTTGGTTGACCACCCTAATCTCCACCTTGCTGGGACCCCTGCTAATACTTCTGATGCTTACCTTTGGCCCATGTATTATCAATAGACTTGTAGCCTTTGTAAAGGAACGCATAAATACAGTACAGCTGTTTGTGCTTCGACAACAATATCAAACTGTGTCTCAGAACCAAGAGGAAGATTCCTCTATATGATCTAAGGACAGGGGGGAATGTTAGGGACCAAACGACAGTCTCTAGGACCTGAGTCATGTTTCCCAAAAAGAGACAGGATATGCGCTCATCCTGCCTGGCCAATCATGTAACGCCAGCTACTCCTGTAACTGAGACAAAGAACTGCCTGTATATAAGCCGCCATACTGCTTTGTTCGGGGCTCTTGTCGGATTCCCTTGTGTGGGATGAGACTTGAGCCCTAGCGCGCTAGAGATAAACTCCCTTCTTGTTTTTGCATTACTGTGGTGGACTTGCTCTCTCGGTCGTTTCGGAGATACGGGCTCGGAGCATAACAGTTACTATTTTTCAATTGATGCCAGAATTACTCTTATTAGTATAGCATTATAACTTTATGATAGTAGTATTTAAGTATACAGTCAGTAATATAATTTTCATCAATCCATAATATGTCCCCTGGACCTTTCAGTATATAAGTATTTTATTTGCTTTACCTTAAATGCTCACTATGATGTCAAACATCCCATAAGTTTGACATGGATGGAAAAGTTTAATACAATACCAGACCATTTCTGTATACTGTGGCTATTTTTAGCAATCTTCAGAGGTAACTTAATTTTTGCCTTAAAAAACTTCAGTTGGTTTAAAAAAATCTGAAACAAAACAACACCACATTCAGACTACATATTTGTCAGTGTACTCCTTCCTACATTCATAGTTTAGTAATAAATTCTTAAGATGGATCCTAATATATAGATTGGAAGACTTAAGATTGTGTAACAATGTCTTTCTGTATAATAACTTTTTCTTAACTTTAATTGTATTGTTCAAGATACTGGTTTTCAACATTCCCAAGGTTTATGAAGTCAAAATTAAAAACTTTCTCTTCAGGCAAACACACATACAAGGTACAGATAGATACTGGGCCTATTTGGTTGTTCGTGAATAACTGAAAATGTAAAAATAGAGTTTCAAAAATGTTTAAATGTTTTAAAATAAATAGTGAAAAGAAAATGTGTGTTTATATAATTTGTGTATAGAGAAAATATTGCTAAATCGTCTGCATAGAAATGAGGATACCCGCTGCTCCAAAAGGCTTTGACTAGCATGAGTCAGAGACAACTGAGTGACTTGACTTTCACTTTTCACTTTCATGCATTGGAGAAGGAAATGGCAACCCACTCCAGTGTTCTTGCCTGGAGAATCCTGGGGTCGGGGGAGCCTGCTGGGCTGCTGTCTATGGATCGCACAGAGTCGGACACAACTGGAGCGACTTAGCAGCAGCAGCAGCACTTCACCCACATGGAGCAGGTGGAGGGACTGGAAGGAAGGTCTTTAAGTGGGCTGGGGCAAGGTTGGGGGAAGGCCCGAGGAAGGGACCCCCAGGTGCTGGCCGTAGGGAGGCTGCTCCCCACCCTGGGCCTGGAGGGAACAGGGGCCAGTGGCGTCATCTGAGTTCAGTGCTGATTGTCATGGGAAAAGAAATGACTCCAGCACCTTCTGTCCTGTTCTTCCATTTAATGCGGAGGCCAAAGGCGCCACACAAAGGGCCTGCTAGGGCAGGCAGAAGGCAGCCCTGGGAATACAACACAGCCCAGAAAAGGGCCTGAGAAATCGGCCAGCACATTTGACTTTTTTTTTTTGAGAGTTGTGAGTGAAGGTTTATTTGGGACAGAAGGAGGTCTGTAGCCCAGGAGGCAGCATCTCAGATAGCTCTGTGACTGCTCCAAAGTGGCAGTGGGGGAAAGTCAATATATAAGGGTTTGGAGAAGGGGGAGTTCAATACAATGAAGCACTCGTTTTACAAAAGGCTTTTTCTGAGTCATGAGGGTCTGATGTCACCACTAAGGGATGTAGAGCTTCTCTAGATATGAGGAGATGCAAGGATCGAGATCATAAATTCTGTTTCAAAAAACATCCAACTATCTGAAAATCTCTCCCACTAGATTCCCTGGAGCACTGAGTGTGCCTCATATTTGGACAAAAGTTGTTTTGCTCAGCTGCACCCTTTTCTTGAGTCAATATCTGTGGAGCTTCTGTGATGTTTATCATCGTTCAGGTATTTGGGATGCAGAGATGAAAAAAAAGGAGCCGAGGCTCTCGAGCCCCATAGGTTACATTGTAGTGAGAGAAGACTTCCGCTCCTAAAGAAACAGAGACGGAGGGTGGTGATATTTGCTCTGCAGATAATCCAGATAGGGTGGTGGGTAACCAGGGAGACAGGCTGACGCCAGGAAGCTGACATGGATGCTGCAATCAAAGAGGCAGGAGGAGTTCCCCGGGGGAAGTCAAGGGGCAGAATGCTCCAGACAGAGAAGGGGATTTATAAAGTCCTGGGAACTGGGTTCCGGGGCGTGGACACGTGGCAAGGTGACAGGGCAGAGGTGAAGCAGGCAGGGAGCAGACCCGTTGCACAGAGGGGTCTGCAATGCAGAGTGCTGAGCCCAGGGAAGGGGCGGGCCTGGGGAAGAGGGTGCAGGCTGAGGACACAGTGCCACGTGAGTTCTGCGCACATCTCCGTGGACGTGGGAGGGCGGACGGTGGGACGGCGGAGGGGACGGAATCGGAAAGAGGCCATACGGGGTCCTCAGCAGCTCGTCGGGTAGGCTGTAGGGTGGCTGAGGCAGAGGTGGAGGAGGACAGAGGGCACTGTGTCTCGGCACCTTCCGGGAGTCCATCAGTTAAGAGGAATAAGAAACAACACAGAGCTTTTCTAATCCTTCTGTGTATCTTGGCTCTGCTTCAAGTAACTCTTACAAAACTCTTGATTGGAAACCTGAGCAAATTCAGCCAAGTGTCGCCATGTTACACGGCATGAAAGCCTGCCTCTCTGAGGACTGGAGTGTGCTGTAGGCAGGCCCCTGGCATTCCACGTGCTTTCGGCCCTGCCCCGAGGGTTCTCGGGACCAGGCGGTCTCCCCTCCCAGGTGCCCCCACAACGGGGGGCTCCAAGAGCAGGAAACAGGAAGGGCTGGAGGTGAAGACCAGGTTCACTCCTGCAGAGCATGGCCCTGGAAGAGACAGCCTGGAAGGGGCTCATGAAGATAGCGGACACTCACTCTGGTGCCCCACCAGGCTCTCAAGCAGGCTGGAGAGGGCGTGGGTGGGAGATCTGGGAGGGCTCTCTGGAAGAGGTGGCCCTGAGCTGATGACTGAAGGATGAGCAGGGATTATCTCCAGTGCTTTTCACTCTTCCAGGGACATGGGGCTTCCAGCTGACTCAGTGGGTAAAGAATCTGCCTGCAATGCTGGAGATTAAAGGAGAGGCAGGTTCAGTTCCTGGGTTGGGAAGATCCCCTGGGGAAGGGCACGGCAACCCACTCCAGTATTCCTCCTAGAGACTCCATGGACGGAGGAGCCTGGTGGGCTAGGGTTTGTAGGGTGGCAAAGAAGACAGACAGGACTGAAGTGGACTGAGCAAGGCACGCATGCAGGGGTGTATGTGTCACTTGTAGATAGTGTCACAGAGCAGATTCCAACTC
>NW_017203342.1:0-6059 GCF_001704415.2 Capra hircus | reverse complement strand
ACGAGGACTGACTCCCCTGGGGAGACTGCCAGAAATACCCCAAGATCCATTGCCAGCACTGGAGAGGAATCCTCAGGGTTCCGGCACGATTCCACACAAAGTCTTAGGCCCCGGCATCGACGGAGAGGTTCCGAGAAGCCCCCGAGCAACTTACATGGGACTGGCCTTTCATGAGGCCACCAGAGCGGGTCTCTGAGGTCCAAGTCGTAAGTCGAGAGCTCCTGCTGCAACTCGAGAAAATCCAGGAGTTGGTTCTCCCTCCAGGCGAGATGTGGCCCATATCCGATGAGGCATCTTGATGCTAATCAACAAGCGTCTGGAACTAACAAACGGGCCTTCAAACCCCTAGCTGCAACTCAAGAAGTTCCCCGAAATACCCCTCTCCACTCGAGAGGAAGCACGAGATTCTTGCCCACATCCAGAGGAGCCCGTTTCAGCCTCATAGCTCGAGAGGAAGGATCCTTTCCCTGCGTTATCCGGAAAGAATTCCCGGCGTTCCCCTGGCATCTCAAGAGGAGGCGCAACCATAGGAATGGCGATAGGAACTCCAGGGTCTTGCCACCATTCCCAGAGTCCCCCAGATGTCTCAGGCCATTCCAGGGAAACCTGTTTCCCTTCACTGCCTCGACTTTCAAGCCGAGGATTGACTCACACCACGGTGGCACGTGGGACAGCCCTGTGGGAAAGCCTCGTGGGAAAGCCTCGTGTGAAAGCCTCAAGGGAAAGCCACATAATCCTTGATCCACCCGAAGGGAAGCGCGACAATGCTGCTACAGCTCGGGAGGAAATCGCACGTGCATGCCCCCACTCGAGACGAGGACTGACTCCCCTGGGGAGACTCCAGAAGTACCCAAGATCCATGTCAGCACTGGAGAGGAATCCTCAGGTTCCGGCACCCACTCCACACGAGATCGTAGGCCCCGCATCGACGGGAGAGGAATCCCGAGAGGCCCCGAGCAACTCGCATAGGGATTGGACTTTCCAAAGGCCACAAGAGCAGGTACCTGAGGTCCCCGTCGTAAGTCGAGAGCACCTATCGCAACTCGAGAAAATCCTGGAGGTTCTCCCTTCCAGGCGAGATGAGGCCCATTTCCACTGAGGCGTTTCGAGGCCAATCACACCTAACCTCTGGAACTTACAAAGGGTCCTTCACATCCTTACTGCAACTAAAAAAGTTCCCCGACATACCCGTCTCCACTCGAGAGGAAGCTCGAGAGTCCCGCCCACATCCAGAGGAGCCCCGTGTCCGCCTCCTAGCTCTAGAGGAGGGATCCTTTCCCTGCGTGTTCGGGAAAGAATTCCCGGCGTTCCGCATCTCAAGAGGAGGCTCTTTCGACAGGAAAGACGAGGGGAACTCCAGGGTCGTGACACCATTACCTGAGTCCCACAGATGTCTCAGTCCATTCCAGGGAAATGTGTTTTCCCTGCACTGCCTCGACTTTCAAGCCGAGCATCGACTCACACCACGGTGGCACGTGGACAGCCCTATGGGAAAGCCCCGTGGGAAAGCCTCGTGGTAAAGTCTCGAGGGAAAGCCACAGATCCCTTGATCCACGCGAAGGGAAGCGAGACTCTGCTGCTACAGCTCTGGAGGAAAGCGCACGTGCATGCCCCCACTCGGGACGAGGACTGACTCCCCTGGGGAGACTCCAGAAGTACCCCAAGATCCATGTCAGCACTGGACAGAAATCCTCAGGTTCCGGCACCGACTCCAAACAAGATCTTAGGCCCCGGCATCGACGAGAGAGGAATCCCGAGAGGCCCCCGAGCAACTCGCATGGGACTGGCCTTTCCTGAGGCCACCAGAGTGACTCCCAGGGGAGTGGGTCCCTAGCAGTGTCATGCTTCCCTTCGCGTGGATCAAGGAATCTGTGGCTTTCCCTCGAGGCTTTCCCACGAGGCTTTCCCAGTGGGCTGTCCCACGTGCCACCGTGGTGTGAGTCGATCCTAGGCTTGAAAGTCAAGGCAGTGCAAGGAAAACAGGTTTCCCTGGAATGGACTGAGACATCTGTGGAACTCTGGGAATGGTGGCACGACACTGGAGTTCCTCTCGCGTTTCCTGTGGAGAGTGCCCCGAGCAACTTGCATGGGACTGGCCTTTCATGAGGCCAACAGAGCGGGTCTCTGAGGTCCAAGTCGTAAGTCGAGAGCTCCTGCTGCAACTCGAGAAAATCCAGGAGGTTCTCCCCTCCAGGCGAGATGTGGCCCATATCCGATGAGGCGTCTCGAGGCTTATCAACAAGCGTCTGGAACTAACAAACGGGCCTTCAAACCCTAGCTGCAACTCAAGAAGTTCCCCGAAATACCCCTCTCCACTCGAGAGGAAGCACGAGAGTCCCGCCCACATCCAGAGTAGCCCCGTTACTGCCTCCTAGCTCGAGAGGAGGGATCCTTTCACTGAGTGGTCGGTCAAGTATTCCCGGAGTTCCCGACTCATCTCAAGAGGAGGCGCTATCCACAGGAAAGGCGAGAGGAACTCCAGATTCGTGCCACCATTCCAGAGTCCCCCAGATGTCTCAGTCCATTCCAGGGAAACCTGTTTCCCTACACTGCCTCGACTTTCAGGACGAGGATCCACTCACACCACGGTGGCACTTGGCACAGCCCTTAGGGAAATCCTCGAGGGAAAGCCACAGATCCCTTGATCCATGCAAAGAGAAGCGTGACACTGCTGCTACAGCTTGGGAGGAAAGCGCACGTGCATGCCTCCACTCGAGATGAGGACTGACTCCCCTGGGGAGACTCCAGAAGTACCCCAAGATCTATGTCAGCACTGGAGAGGAATCCTCAGGTTCCGGCACCGACTCCACACAAGGTCTTAGACCCCGGCATCGACGGGAGAGAAATCCCGAGAGGCCCCGAGCAACTCGCATGGGGACTGGCCTTACCTGAGGCCACCAGAGCGGGTCCCTGAGGTCCCCGTCGTAAGTCGAGAGCACCTGCACCAACTCGAGAAAATGCAGGAGGTTCTCCCCTCCAGGGGAGATGAGGCCCATTTCCTCTGAGGAGTCCCCAGGCTAATTACACCTAACCTCTGGAACTTTCAAAGGGTCCTTCACACCATTGCTGCAACTCAAGAAGTTCCCCGACGTACCCGTCTCCACTCGAGAGGAAGCACGAGAGTCCCACATCCAGAGGAGCCCCGTTTCCGCCTCATAGCTCGAGAGGAGGGATCTTTCCCTGCGTGGTCGGGAAAGAATTCCCGGCGTTCCCGTCGCATCTCAATTGGAGGCGCTCTCCACAGGAAAGGAGAGAGGAACTCCAGGGTCGTGCCACCATTCCCAGAGTCTTCCAGATGTCTCAGTCCATTCCAGGGAAACCTGTTTTCCCTGCACTGCCTCGACTTTCAAGCCGAGGATCGACTCACACCTCGGTGGCACGTGGACAGCCCTGGGGAAAGCCTGGTGGGAAAGCCTCGTGGGAAAGTCTCGTGGAAAGCCTCGAGGGAAAGCCACAGATGCTTTGATCCACGCGAATGGAAGCTTGACAGTGCTGCTACAGCTCGGAGGAAAGTTCACGTGCATGCCCTTACTCGAGACGAGGACTGACTCCCCTGTGGAGACTCCAGAAGTACCCCAAGTTCCATGTCAGCACTGGAAAGAATCCTCAGGTTCCGGCACCGACTACACAAGGTCTTAGGCCCTGGCATCGACGGGAGAGGAATCCCGAGAGGCCCCCGAGCAACTCACATGGGGACTGTCCTTTCCTGAGGCCACCAGAGCGGATCCTTGAGGTCCCTGTCGTAGGATGAGAGCACCTGCAGCAACTTGAGAAAATACAGGAGGTTCTCCCTTCCAGGCGAGATGAGGCCCATTTCCGCTGAGGTGTCACAAGGCTAATCACTCCTAACCTCTGGAACTTCCAAAGGGTCCTTCACACCCTTGCTGCAACTCAAGAAGATCCCCAACAATACCCGTCTCCACTCGAGAGGAAGCACGAGAGTCCCGCCCACATTCAGAGGAGCCCCGTTTCCGCGTCATAGCTCGAGAGGAGGGATCCTTTCCCTCCGAGGTCGGGAAAGAATTCTCGGCATTCCCGTCGCATCTCAAGAGGGGACGCTTTACACAGGAAAGGCGTGAGGAACTCCAGGGTCGTTCCACCATTCCCAGAGTCCCCCAGATGTCTCAGGCCATTCCAGGGAAACCTGTTTTCCCTGCACTGCCTCGACTTTCAAGCCGAGGATCGTCTCACACGACGGTGGCACGTGGACAGCCCTGTGGGAAAGCCTCGTGGGAAAGTCTCATGGGAAAGCCTCGAGGGAAAGCCACAGATCCCTTGATCCACGTGAAGGGGAGCGTGACACTGCTGCTACAGCTCGGGAGGAAAGCGCACGTGCATGCCCCCACTCGAGACGAGGAATGACTCCCCTGGGGAGACTCCAGAAGTACCCCAAGATCCATGTCAGCACTGGAGAGGAATCCTCAGGTTCCAGCACCGACTCCAAGCAAGGTCTTAGGCCCGGGCATCGACGGGAGAGGAATCCCGAGATGCCGCCGTGCAACTCGCATGGGACTGGCCTTTCCTGAGGCCACCAGAGAGGGTCCCTGAGGTCCCCGTCGTAAGTCGAGAGCACCTGCAGCAACTCGAGAAAATCCAGGAGGTTCTCCCTTCCAGGCGAGATGAGGCCAATTTCCCCTGAGGCGTCTCGAGGCTAATCACACCTAACCTATGGAACTTCCAAGGAGTCCTTCAAACCCTTGCTGCAACTCAAGAATTTCCCCGAAATACCCGTCTCCAGTCGAGAGGAAGCACGAGAGTCCCACCACATCCAGAGGAGCCTCGTTTCCGCCTCATGGCTCGAGAGGAGGGATCCTTTCACTGCGTGGTCGGGAAAGAATTCCCGGCATTCCCCTCGCATCTCAAGAGGAGGCGATCTCCACAGGAAAGGCGAGAGGAACTCCAGGGTCGTGCCACCATTCCCAGAGTCCCCCAGATGTCTCAGTCCATTCCAGGGAAACCTGTTTTCCCTGCACTGCCTCGACTTTCAAGCCGAGGATCGACTCACACGACGGTGACACGTGGGTCAGCCCTGGGGAAAAAGCCTGGGAAAGCCTCGTGTGGAAAGCCTCGTGGGAAAACCTCGAGGGAAAGCCACAGATTCCTTGATCCACGCGAAGGGAAGCGTGACACTGCTGCTACAGCTCTGAAGGAAAGCGCAACTGCATGCCCCCACACGAGTCGAGGACTGACTCCCCTGGGGAGACTCCAGAAGTAACCCAAGATCCATGTCAGCACTGGGAGAGGAATCCTCAGGTTCAGCACCGCACAAGTCTTAGGCCCCGGAATCGACGGAGAGGAATCCCGAGAGGCCCCCGAACAAATCGCAAGGGGACTGGCCTTTCCTGAGGCCACCAGAGCAGGTCCCTTAGGTGCCAGGCATAAGTCAAGAGCACCTGCCGCAACTCGAGAAACACAGGAGGTTCTTCCATCCAGGCGACATGGGGCCCATTTCCGCTGAGGAGTCTCGAGGCTAATCACACCTAACCTCTGGAACTTCCAAAGGGTCCTTCACACCCTGGCTGCAACTCAAGAAGTTCCCCGACATACCCGTCTCCACTTGAGTGGAAGCACGAGAGTCCCGCTGACATCCAGACGAGCCCCGTTTCCGCCTCCTAGCTCGAGAGGAGGGATCCTTTCCCTGCGTGGTCGGAAAGAATTCCCGGCGTTCCCATCGCATTTCAAGAGGAGGCGCTCTCCACAGGAAAGGCGAGAGTAACTCCAGGGTCGTGCCACCATTCCAGAGTCAACTAGATGTCTCCGTCCATTCCAGGTAAACCTGTTTTCCCTGCACGGCCTCGACTTTCAAGCCGAGGATCGACTCACACCACGGTGGCACGTGGGACAGCCCTGTGGAAAGCCTCGTGGGAAAGCCTCGTGGGAAAGCCTCGAGGGAAAGCCACAGATCCCTTGATCCACGCGAAGGGAAGCGTGACACTGCTGCTACAGCTCGGGAGGAAAGCGCACGTGCATGCCCCCAATCGAGACGAGGACTGACTCCCCTGGAGGACACCAGAAGTACCCAAGGTCCATGTCAGCACTGAGAGGAATCCTCAGCTTCT
>NW_017203341.1:0-6060 GCF_001704415.2 Capra hircus | reverse complement strand
GGTGCCTCAGGAAAGGCCAGTCCCCATGCGAGTTGCTCGGGGCCTCTCGGGATTCTCCCGTCGATGCCGCGGCCTAAGACCTTGTGTGGAGTCGGTGCCGGAACCTGAGGATTCTCTCCAGTGCTGACATGGATCTTGGGGTTCTTCTGGAGTCTCCCCAGGGGAGTCAGTCCTCGTCTCGAGTGGGGGCATGCACGTGTGCTTTCCTTCCGAGCTGTAGCAGCAGTGTCGCGCTTCCCTTCGCGTGGATCAAGGGATCTGTGGCTTCCCTCGAGGCTTTCCCAGGAGGGATTTCCCCGAGTCTTTCCACAGGGCTGTCCCACGTGCCACCGTGGTGTGAGTCGATGCTCGCTTGAAAGTCGAGGCAGTGCAGGGAAAACAGGTTTCCCTGGAATGGACTGAGACATCTGGGGGACTCTGGGAATGGAGGCACCCTGGAGTTCCTCTCGCCTTTCCTGTGGAAAGCGCCTCCTCTTGAGATGCGACGGGAAGGCCAGGAATTCTTTCCCGATCACGCAGGGAAAGGATCCCTCCTCTCGAGCTAGGAGGCGGACACGGGGCTCCTCTGGATGTGGGCGGGACTCTCGTGCTTCCTCTCGAGTGGAGACGGGTATGTCGGGGAACTTCTTGAGTTGCAGCAAGGGTGTGAAGGACCCTTTGAAAGTTCCAGAGGTTAGGTGTGATTAGCCTCGATACGCCTCAGCGGAAATGGGCCTCATCTCGCCTGGAGGGGAGAACCTCCTGAATTTTCTCGAGTTGCGGCAGGTGCTCTCGACTTTCGACGGGGATCTCAGGGACCCGCTCTGGTGGCCTCAGGAAAGGCCAGTCCCCATGCGAGTTGCTCGCGGGCCTCTCGGGATTCCTCTCCCGTCGATGCCGGGGCCTAAGATCTTGAGTGGAGTCGGTGCCGAAACCTGAGGATTCCTTCTCCAGTGCTGACATGGATCTTGGGTACTTCTGTAGTCTCCCCAGGAAAGTCATTCTGCATCTCGAGTGTGGGCAGGGACATGCGATTTTCCCGAGCTGTAGCAGCAGTGTCACGCTTCCCTTTGCGTGGATCAAGGGATCTGTGGCTTTCCCTCGAGGCTTTCCCACAGGGCTGTCCCACGTGCCACCGTGGTGTGAGTCGATCCTCAGCTTGAAAGTCGAGGCAGGGCAGGGAAAACAGGTTTCCCTGGAATGTACTGAGACATCTGGGGGACTCTGGGAATGGTGGCACGACCCTGGAGTTCCTCTTGCCTTTCCTGTAGAGAGCGCCTCCTCTTGAGATGCGACCGGGAATGCCAGGAATTCTTTCTCGACCACGCAGGGAAAGGATCCCGCCTCTCGAGCTAGGGGCGGAAACGTGGATCCTCTGGATGTTGGCGGGACTCTCGAGCTTCCTCTTGAGTGGAGACGGGTATGTCGGGGAACTTCTTGAGTTGCAGCAAGGGTGTGAAGGAGCCTTTGGAAGTTCGAGACGTTAGATGTGATTAGCCTCGAGACGCCTCAGCGGAAATGGGCCTCATCTCGCCTGGAGGGGAGAACCTCCTGGACTTTGTCGAGTTGCGGGAGTTGCTCTTCACTTACGACGGGGACCTCAGGGACCCGCTCTGGGGGCCTCAGGAAAGGCCAGTCCCCATGCGAGTTGCTCGCGGGCCTCTCGGGATTCCTCTCCGTCGATGCCGGGGCCTAAGATCTTGAGTGGAGTCGGTGCCGAAACCTGAGGATTCCCTCCAGTGCTGACATGGATCTTGGGGTACTTCTGGAGTCTCCCCAGGAAAGTCATTCTGCATCTCGAGTGTGGGCAGGGACATGCGATTTCCTCCCGAGCTGTAGCAGCAGTGTCACGCTTCCCTTTTCGTGGATCAAGGGATCTGTGGCTTTCCCTCGAGGCTTTCCCACAGGGGCTGTCCCACGTGCCACCGTGGTGTGAGTCGATCCTCAGCTTGAAAGTCGAGGCAGGGCAGGGAAAACAGGTTTCCCTGGAATGTACTGAGACATCTGGGGGACTCTGGGAATGGTGGCACGACCCTGGAGTTCCTCTTGCCTTTCCTGTAGAGAGCGCCTCCTCTTGAGATGCGACCGGGAATGCCAGGAATTCTTTCTCGACCACGCAGGGAAAGGATCCGCCTCTCGAGCTAGGGGGGCGGAAACGTGGATCCTCTGGATGTTGGCGGGACTCTCGAGCTTCCTCTTGAGTGGAGACGGGTATGTCGGGAACTTCTTGAGTTGCAGCAAGGGTGTGAAGGAGCCTTTGGAAGTTCGAGACGTTAGATGTGATTAGCCTCGAGACGCCTCAGCGGAAATGGGCCTCATCTCGCCTGGAGGGGGAACCTCCTGGACTTTGTCGAGTTGCGGGAGTTGCTCTCACTTACGACGGGGACCTCAGGGACCCGCTCTGGGGCCTCAGGAAAGGCCAGTCCCCATGCGAGTTGCTCGGGGCCTCTCGGGATTCCTCTCCTGTCATGCCGGGGCCTAAGACCTTGTGTGGAGTCGGTGCCTGAAACTGAGGATTCCCTCCAGTGCTGACATGGATCTTGGGGTACTTCTGGAGTCTCCCCAGGGGAGTCAGTCCTTGTCTCGAGTGGGGGCATGCACGTGCGCTTTCCTCTCGAGCAGTAGCAGCAGTGTCACGCTTCCCTTCGGTGGATCAAGGGATCTGTGTCTTTCCGTCGAGGCTTTCCCTCGAGGCTTTCCCACGAGGCTTTCCCACAGGGCTGTCCCACGTGCCACCGTGGTGTGAGTCGATCCTCGGCTTGAACGTCGAGGCAGTGCAGGGAAAACAGTTTTCCTGGAATGACTGAGACATCTGGGGACTCTGGGAATGGTGGCACGACCCTTGAGTTCCTCTCGCCTATCCTATGGAGAGCACCTCCTCTTGAGATGCGACGGGAACTCCGGGAATTCTTTCCCGACCACGCAGGGAAAGGATCCCTCCTCTCGAGCTAGGAACCGGAAACGGGGCTCCTGTGGATGTGGGCGGGACTCTCGTGCTTCCTCTCGAGTGGAGACAGTATTTCGGGAAAATTCTTGAATTGCAGCCAGGGTGTGAAGAACGCTTTGGAAGTTCCAGAGGTTAGGTGTGGTTAGCATCGAGACACCTCAGCAGAAATGGGCCTCATCTTGCCTGGAGGAGAGAACCTCCAGAATTTTTTCGAGGTGGGGCAGGTGCTCTTGACTTATGACGGGGACCTCAGGGACCCGCTCTGGTGGCCTGAGGAAAGGCCATTCCCCATGCGAGTTGCTCGGGGGCCTCTCAGGATTTCCCTCCCGTCGATGCCGGGGCCTAAGACCTTGTGTGGAGTCGGTGCTGGAACCTGAGGATTCTTCTCCAGTGCTGACATGCATCTTGGGTTACTTCTGGAGTCTCCCCAGTGAAGTCAGTCCTCGTATCGAGTGGGGGCATGCACAGGCACTCTCCCCCGAGCAGTAGCAGCAGTGTCACGCTTCCCTTCCGGTTGAACAAGGGATCTGTGGCTTTCCCTCGACGCTTTCCCTCGAGACTTTCCGACGAGGCTTTCCCACAGGGCTTTCCCACGTGTCACCGTTGTGTGAGTCGATCCTTGGCTTGAAATTCGAGGCAGAGCAGTGAAAACAGGTTTCCCTGGAATTGACTGAGACATCTGGGGTACTCCGGGAATGGTGGCACGACCCTGGAGTTCCTCTCGCCTTTCCTGTGGAGAGTGCCTCCTTTTGAGATGCGAGGTGAATGCCGGGAATTCTTTCCGGACCACACAGGGAAAGGATCCCTCCTCTCGAGATAGGAGGCGGAAAAGGGGCTCCTCTGGATCTGGGCGGTACTCTCCTGTTTCCTCTCGAGTGGAGACGGGTATGTCGGGGAACTTCTTGAGTTGCAGTAAGGGTGTGAAGGACCCTTTGGAAGTTCCAGATGTTAGATGTGATTAGCCTCGAGACGCCTCAGCGGAAATGGGCCTCATCTCGCCTGGAGGGTAGAACCTCCTGGATTTTCCCTAGTTGTGGCAGGTGTTCTCGACTTACGACGGGTACCTCAGGGACCCGCTCTGGTGGCCTCAGGAAAGGCCAGTCCCATGCGAGTTGCTCGGAGGCCTCTCGGGATTCCTCTCCCATCGATGCCGGGGCCTAAGACCTTGTGTGGAGTCGGTGCCGAAACCAGAGGATTCCTCTCCAGTGCTGACATGGATCTTGGGGTACTTCTGGAGTCTCCCCAGGGGAGTCAGTCCTCGTCTCGAGTGGGGCCATGCACGTGCGCTTTCCCCCCGAGCTGTAGCAGCTGTGTCACCCTTCCCGTGGTGTGGATCAAGGGATCTGTGGCTTTCCCTTGAAGCTTTCCTTTAGGCTTTTCCACGAGGCTTTCCCACAGGGCTGTTCCTCGTGCCCGTGGTGTGAGTCGATCCTCGGCTTGTAAGTCGTGGCAGTGCAGGGAAAACAGGTTTCCCTGGAATGGACGGAGACATCTGGGGGACTTTGGGAAAGGTGTCACGAACCTGGAGTTCCTCTCGCCTTTCCTGTGGAGAGCGCCTCCTCTTGAGATGCGATGGGAACGCCGGGAATTCTTTCCCGACCACGCTGGGAAAGGATCCCTCCCTCGAGCTGGGGGCGGAAACGGGGCTCCTGTGGATGTGGGCGGGACTCTCATGCTTCCTCTCGAGTGTAGACGGTATGTCGGGGAACTTCTTGGGTTGCAGCAAGGGTGTGAAGGACCCTTTGGAAGTTCCAGAGTTTTAGATGTGTTAGCCTCGAGACGCCTCAGCGGAAATGGTCCTCATCTCGCCTGGAGAGGAGAACCTCCTGGATTTTCTCGAGTTGCGGCAGGTGCTCTCGACTTACGATGGGGACCTCAGGACCCGCTCTGGTGGCCTCAGGAAAGGCAAGTCCCCATGCGAGTTGCCCGGGGGCCTCTCGGGATTCCTCTCCCGTAGATGCTGGGCCTAAGATCTTGTGTGGAGTGGGTGCCGGAAACTGAAGATTCCTCTCCAGTGTTGACATGGATCTTGGGGTACTTCTGGAGTCTCTCCAGGGGAATCAGTCCTTGTCTCGAGTGGGGCATGCACGTGCTCTTTTCCTCCCGAGCAGTAGCAGCACTGTCACGCTTCCCTTCACGTGTATCAAGGGATCTGTGGCTTTCCCTCGAGGCTTTCCACGAGGCTTTCCCACGAGGCTTTCCCACAGGGCTGTCCCACGTGCCACGTGGTTGAGTCGATCCTCGGCTTGAAAGTCGAGGCAGTGCAGGGAAAAAGGGTTTCCCGGGAATGGGACTGAGACATCTGGGGGACTCTGGGAATGGTGGCACGACCCTGGAGTTCCTCTCGCCATTTCCTGTGGAGAGCGCCTCCTCTTGAGATGCGAGGGGAACGCCGGGAATTCATTGACGACCACGCAGGGAAAGGATCCCTCCTCTCCAGCTAGGAGGCGGAAATGGGCCCACTCTGGATGTGGGCGGGACTCTCGTGCTTCCTCTTGAGTGGAGCCGGGTATGTCGGGGAACTTCTTGAGTTGCAGCAAGGCTGTGAAGGACCCTTTGAAGTTCCAGAGATTAGGGTGATTAGCTCCAGTCGCCCTCAGCGGAAATGGGCCTCATCTCGCCTGGAGGGGACTACCTCCTTGATTTTCTCGAGTTGGGCAGTTTGCTGTCGACTTACGACGGTGACCTCAACGACCCGCTCTGGGGGCCTCAGAAAAGGCCACTCCCATGCGAATTGCTCGGGCCTCTCGGGATTCCTCTCCCGTCGATGCCGGGGCCTAAGACCTGTGTGGATCAGTGCCGGAACCTGAGGTTTCCTCTGCAGTGCTGACATGGATCTTGGGGTACTTTCTGGAGTCTCCCCAGGGAGTCAGTCCTCCTCTCGAGTGGGGGCATGCACGTGCGCTTTCCTCCCGAGCTGTAGCAGCAGTGTCACGCTTCCCTACGCGTGGATCAAGGGATCTGTGGCTTTCCTCAAGGCTTTCCCACCGAGGCTTTCCACGAGGCTTTCCCACAGGGCTGTCCAACCTGCCATCGCGGTGTGAGTCGATCCTCGGCTTGAAAGTGGAGGCAGTGCAGGGAAAACAGGTTTCCTTGGAATGGACTGAGACATCTGGGGGACTCTGGGAATGGGG
>NW_017203340.1:0-6060 GCF_001704415.2 Capra hircus | reverse complement strand
AGGAAATGCACTTGATGCCCTCACTCAGACGAGGACTGACTCCCCTGGGGAGACTCCAGAAGTACCCCAAGATCCATGTCAGCACTGGAGAGGAATCCTCAGGTTCCGGCACCGACTCCACACAAGATCTTAGGCCCCGGCATCACGGGAGAGGAATCCCGAGAGGCCCCTGAGCAACTCGCATGCGGACTGGCCTTTCCTGCGGCCACCAGAGCGGGTCCCTGAGGTCCCCGTCGTAAGTCGAGAGCACCTGCCGCAACTCGAGAAAATCCAGGAGTTTTCTCCCTCCAGGCGATATGAGGCCCAATTCCGCTGAGGCCTCTCCAGGCTAATCACATCTAACATCGGGAACTTCCAAAGGGTCCTTCAACCTTAGCTGCAACTCAAGAAGTTCCCCGACATACTCGTCTCCACTCGAGAGGAAGCACGAGAGTCCCGGGCACATTCAGAGGAGCCCCGTTTCTGCCTCCTAGCTCGAGAGGAGGGATCCTTTCCCTGCGTGGTCGGGAAAGAATTCCGGTGTTCCCGTCGCATCTCAAGAGGAGGCGCTCTCCACAGGAAAGGCGAGAGGAACTCCAGGGTCGTGCCACCATTCCCAGAGTCCCCCAGATATCTCAGTCCATTCCACGGAAAACTATTTTCCCTGCACTGCGTCGAATTTCAAGCCGAGGATCGACTCACAAAATGGTGGCACGTGGACAGCCCTGTGGGAAAGCCTCATGGGAAAGCTCCTGGGATAGCCTCGCGGAAAGCCACAGATCCCTTGATGCACGCGAAGGGAAGTGTGACACTGCTGCTACAGCTCAGGAGGAAATCGCACGTGCATGCCCTCACTCAAGACGAGGACTGACTCCCTGGGGAGACTCCAGAAGTACCCCAAGATCCATGTCAGCACTGGAGAGGAAACCTCAGGTTCCGGCACCGACTCCACACAAGATCTTAGGCCCCGGCATCACCGGGAGAGGAATCCCGAGAGGCCCCAAGTAACTCGCATGCGGACTGGCCTTTCCTGAGGCCACCAGAGCGGGTCCCTGAGGTCCCGTCGTAAGTCGAGAGCACCTGCCGCAACTCGAGAAAATCCAGGAGGTTCTCCCTCCAGGCGAGATGAGGCCCATTTCCGCTGAGGCGTCTGGAGGCTAATCACATCTAAATCTGGAACTTCCAAAGGGTCCTTCACACCCTTGCTGCAACTCAAGAAGTTCCCCGACATACCCGTCTCCACTCGAGAAGAAGCACGAGAGTCCCGCCCACATCCAGAGGAGCCCCGTTTCCGCTCCTAGCTCGAGAGGAGGGATCCTTTCACTGCGTGGTCGGGAAAGAATTCCCGGCATTCCCCTCACATCTCAAGAGGAGGCGCTCTCCACAGGAAAGGCGAGAAGTACTCCAGGGTCGTGCGAACATTCCCAGAGTCCCCCAGATGTCTCAGTCCATTCCAGGGAAACCTGTTTTCCCTGCACTGCCTCGACTTTCAAGCCGAGGATCGACTCATACGACGGTGACACGTGGGTCAGCCCTGTGGGAAAGCCTCGTGTGAAAGCCTCGTGGGAAAGCCTAGTGGGAAAGCCTCGTGGGAAAACCCGAGGGAAAGCCACAGATCCTTGATCCACGCGAAGGGAACCGTGACACTGCTGCTACAGCTCTGAAGGAAAGCGCACCTGCATGCCTCCACACGAGACGAGGACTGAATCCCCTGGGGAGACTCCAGAAGTACCCCAAGATCCATGTCAGCACTGGAGAGGAATCCTCAGGTTCAGGCACCGACTGCACACAAGGTCTTATGTCCCGGCATCGATGGGAGAGGAATCACGAGAGGCCCCCGAGCAACGCGCATGTGGACTGGCCTTTCCTGAGGCCACCACAGCGGGTCCCTGAGATAACCCGTCGTATGTCGAGAGCACCTGCAGCAACTCGAGAAAATCCAGGAGGTTCTCCCCTCCAGGCGAGGTGAGGCTCCTTTCTGCTTATGCGTCTCGAGGCTAATCACACCTACCCTCTGGAACTTCCAAAGGGTCCTTCACACCCTTCCTGCAACTCAAGAAGTTCCGGATATACATGTCTCCACTCGAGAGGAAGCACGAGCGTCCCACCCACATCCAGAGGAGCCCCGTTACCGCCTCCTAGCTCGGAGAGGTGGGATCCTTTCCCTGCAGGGTCGGGAAAGAATTCCCGGCGTTCCCGTCGATTCTCAAGAGGAGGCGCTCTCCACAGGAAAGGCGAGAGGAACTCGAGGGTCGAGCCACCATTCCCAGAGTCCGCCAGAAAATTCCTTGTTGGGAATTTTATTGGCCTTCCGCGTAAACCTAGCTATTCAGCCTTTTTTCTCCAGTTAATCTTCTTACTACCCTCTAATTTCTTAATCTAATCTTACATTAATAAATACACAAGACTTTCCACGTCAACGCCGTCCATCCGTTGAATTCCCTGGATGCAGCGGGCCTGGACACCGGCACACTGAGCTATCTGGGGGACTCTTGGAATGATGTCACGACACTGGAGTTTCTCTCGCCTTTCCTGTGGAGAGCGCCTCCTCATGAAGATGCGACGGGAACACCGGGAATTCTTTCCGGCACATACAAGGAAAGGATACCTGACCGCGAGGTACGAGGCGGAAACGGGGCTCCTCTGCATGTGGGCGGGGACTCTCGTGCTTTCCTCTCGAGTGGAGTCAGGTATGTTGGGGAACTTCTTGAGTTGTAGCAAGTGTGTGAAGGACCCTTTTGGAAGTTCCAGAGGTTAGGTATGATTAGCCTCCAGACGCCTCAGAGGAAAAGGGCCTCATCTCGCCTGGAGGGGAGAACCTCCTGGATTTTCTCGAGTTGCGGCTGGTGCTTTCGACTTACGACGGGGACCTCAGGGACCCGCTCTGGTGTCCTCAGGAAAGGCCAGTCCCCATGCGAGTTGCTCGGGGGGCCTCTCGGGATTCCTCTCCCTTCGACGCCGGGGCCTAAGACCTTGTGTGGAGTCGGTGCCGGAACCTGAGGATTCCTCTCCAGTGCTGACATGCATCTTGCGGTACTTCTGGAGTCTCCCCAGGGGAGTCAGTCCTCGTCTCGAGTCGGGGCATGCACGTTCGCTTTCCTCCCGAGCTGTAGCAGAACTGTCGACCCTTCCGCTGCGCGTGGACTCAAGGATCTGTGGCTTTCCTGCGAGGCTTTCCCACGAGGCTTTCCCACAGAATTTTTCCCACGAGGCTTTCGCACGAAGGCCTTTCCCACAAGGCTGTACCAAGTGCCACAGCATCCGTGTGAGTCCGTCCACGCGTGAACGGTCGAGGCAGTGCAGCTTACAGCTCGGGAGGAAAGCGAACGTGCATGCCCCGACTCGAGACGAGGACTGACTCCCCTGGGGAGACTCCAGAAGTACCGCAAGATGCATGTCAGCACTGGAGAGGAATCCTCAGGTTCCGGCACCGACTCCACACAAGGTCTTAGGCCCGGCGTCGAAGGGAGAGGAATCCCGAGAGGCCCCCGAGCAACTCGCATGGGGACTGGCCTTTCCTGAGGACACCAGAGCGGGTCCCTGAGGTCCCCGTCGTAAGTCGAAAGCACCAGCCGCAACTCGAGAAAATCCAGGAGGTTCTCCCCTCCAGGCGAGATGAGGCCCTTTTCCTCTGAGGCGTCTGGGAGGCTAATCATACCTAACCTCTGGAACTTCCAAAGGGTCCTTCACACACTTGCTACAACTCAAGAAGTTCCCCAACATACCTGACTCCACTCGAGAGGAAGCACGAGAGTCCCGCCCACATGCAGAGGAGCCCCGTTTCCGCCTCGTACCTCGCGGTCAGGTATCCTTTCCTTGTATGTGCCGGAAAGAATTCCCGGTGTTCCCGTCGCATTCTCATGAGGAGGCGCTCTCCACAGGAAAGGCGAGAGAAACTCCAGTGTCGTGACATCATTCCAAGAGTCCCCCAGATAGCTCAGTGTGCCGGTGTCCAGGCCCGCTGCATCCAGGGAATTCAACGGATGGACGGCGTTGACGTGGAAAGTCTTGTGTATTTATTAATGTAAGATTAGATTAAGAAATTAGAGGGTAGTAAGAAGATTAACTGGAGGAAAAAGGCTGAATAGCTAGGTTTACGCGGAAGGCCAATAAAATTCCCAACAAGGAATTTTCTGGCGGACTCTGGGAATGGTGGCTCGACCCTCGAGTTCCTCTCGCCTTTCCTGTGGAGAGCGCCTCCTCTTGAGAATCGACGGGAACGCCGGGAATTCTTTCCCGACCCTGCAGGGAAAGGATCCCACCTCTCGAGCTAGGAGGCGGTAACGGGGCTCCTCTGGATGTGGGTGGGACGCTCGTGCTTCCTCTCGAGTGGAGACATGTATATCCGGGAACTTCTTGAGTTGCAGGAAGGGTGTGAAGGACCCTTTGGAAGTTCCAGAGGGTAGGTGTGATTAGCCTCGAGACGCATAAGCAGAAAGGAGCCTCACCTCGCCTGGAGGGGAGAACCTCCTGGATTTTCTCGAGTTGCTGCAGGTGCTCTCGACATACGACGGGTATCTCAGGGACCCGCTGTGGTGGCCTCAGGAAAGGCCAGTCCACATGCGCGTTGCTCGGGGGCCTCTCGTGATTCCTCTCCCATCGATGCCGGGACATAAGACCTTGTGTGCAGTCGGTGCCTGAACCTGAGGATTCCTCTCCAGTGCTGACATGGATCTTGGGGTACTTCTGGAGTCTCCCCAGGGGATTCAGTCCTCGTCTCGTGTGGAGGCATGCAGGTGCGCTTTCCTTCAGAGCTGTAGCAGCAGTGTCACGGTTCCCTTCGCGTGATCAAGGGATCTGTGGCTTTCCCTCGGGGTTTTCCCACGAGGCTTTCCCACTAGGCTTTCCCACGAGGCTTTCACACGAGGCCTTTCCCACAGGGCTGACCCACGTGTCACCGTCGTATGAGTCGATCCTCGGCTTGAAAGTCGAGGCAGTGCAGGGAAAACAGGTTTCCCTGGAATGGACTGAGACATCTGGGGGACTCTGGGAATGTTCGCACGACCCTGGAGTACTTCTCGCCTTTCCTGTGGAGAGCGCCTCCTCTTTGAGATGCGACGGGAACGCGGGAATTTTTCCCGACCACGCAGGGAAAGGATCCCTCCTCTCGAGCTAGGAGTCGGAAACGGGCTCCTCTGGATGTGGGCGGGACTCTCGTGCTTCTTCTCGAGTGGAGACGGGTATGTCGGGGAACTTCTTGAGTTGCAGCAAGGGTGTGAAGGACCCTTTTTGGAAGTTCCAGATGTTAGATGTGAATTAGCCCTCCAGACGCCTCAGCGGAAATGGGCCTCTCGCCTGGGGGGAGAACCTCCTGGATTTTCTCGAGTTGCGGCAGGTGCTCTCGACTTACGAAAGGGACCTCAGGACCGCTCTGGTGGCCTCAGGAAAGGCCAGTCCGCATGCGAGTTGCTTGGGGGCCTCTCGGGATTTCCTCTCCCGGGTGATGCCGGGGCCTAAGATCTTGTGTGGAGTCGGTGCCGAACCTGAGGTTTCCTCTCCAGTGCTGACATGGATCTTGGGTACTTCTGGAGTCTCCCAGGGAGTCAGTCCTCGTCTGAGTGAGGGCATGCACGTGCGATTTCCTCCTGAGCTGTAGCAGATGTCAACAATTCCCTTCGCCGTGCATCAGGTCGGGGGGTGGACTGACCCGCCGGACATACCACGATGCTCTTCGATGAGACTTTCCCACAGGCTGTACACGTCACAATTTATGTGGTCACGATCCTCGGCATTTGAAAACTTCGAGCGAAGGCAAAAGGGAAAATATTTTCCGTGGAAATGAACTGAGACAATTGGGGGACTCTGAGGAATGGCATGGCCCGACACTGAGTTTCTCTCGCCTTTCCTTGAAGCAGCGCCTCTCTACTGAGATCCGACGGAAACACCAGAACTCTCTTTCCTACCACCCCAGGGGAACAGGAATCATACCTTCTCGCGACGCTAGGAGGCACGAAACCGCGCCGGCTCCACTCACGAATGCGCCGGCCGCGCAACCTCTCGGCTTCCTCGGTGCAACCAACCGAATATGTGCGGCCGAACTTCCTTCTGGAGTTGCAGCTACGGTCGTTGCGAAGCGCACCT
>NW_017203339.1:0-6062 GCF_001704415.2 Capra hircus | reverse complement strand
GTCCTCGTCTCGAGTGGGGGCATGCACGTGCGCTTTCCTCCCGAGCTGTAGCAGCAGTGTCGTGCTTCCCTTCGTGTGGATCAAGGGATCTGTGGCTTTCCCTCGAGGCTTTCCTCGGGGGGGCTTTCCCACGAGGCTTTCCCACAGGGCTGTCCCACGTGCCACCGTGGTGTGAGTCGATCCTCGGCTTTCAAAGTCGAGACAGTGCAGGGAAAACAGGTTTCCCTGGAATGGACTGAGTCATCTGGGGGACTCTTGGAATGGTGGCACGACCCTGGAGTTCCTCTCGCCTTTCCTGTGGAGAGCGCCTCCTCTTGAGATGTGCCGGGAAGGCCGGGAATTCTTTCCCGACCACGCAGTGAAAAATCCCTCCTCTCGAGCTAGGAGGCAGAATCGGGGCTCCTCTGGATGTGGGTGGAACTCTCGTGCTTCCTCTCGAGTGGAGACGGGTATGTCGGGGAACTTCTTGAGTTGCAGCAAGGGTGTGAAGGACCCTTTGGAAGTTCCAGAGGTTAGGTGTGATTAGCTCGAGACGCCTCATCGGAAATGGGCCTCATCTCGCCTGGAGGGGAGAACCTCCTGGATTTTCTCGAGTTGCTGCAGGTGCTCTCGACTTACGACGGGGACTCAGGGACCCGCTCTGGTTGCCTCAGGAAAGGCCAGTCCCCATGCGAGTTGCTCAGGGGCCTCTCGGGATTCCTCTCCCGTCGATGCTGGGCCTAAGACCTTGTGTGTAGTCAGTGCCGGAACCTGAGGATTCCTCTCCAGTGCTGACATGGATCTGGGGTACTTCTGGAGTCTCCCCAGGGGAGTCAGTCCTCGTCTCGAGTGGGGGCATGCACGTGCGCTTTCCTCCCGAGCTGTAGCAGCAGTGTCGTGCTTCCCTTCGTGTGGATCAAGGGATCTGTGGCTTTCCCTCGGACGAGGCTTTCCCACGAGACTTTCCACGAGGCTTTCCCACAGGGCTGTCCCATGTGCCACCGTGTGGTGTGAGTCGATCCTTGGCTTGAAAGTCGAGGTAGTGCAGGGAAAACAGGTTTCCCTGGAATGGACTGAGACATCTGGAGGACTCTGGGAATGGTGGCACGACCCTGGAGTTCCTCTCGCCTTTCCTGTGGAGAGCGCCTCCTCTTGAAATGCGACGGAAATGCCGGGAATTCTTTCCCGACCACGCAGGGAAAGGATCCCTTCCTCTCGAGCTAGGAGGCTGAAACGGGGCTCCTCTGGATGTGGGTGGGCCTCTCGAGCTTCCTCTAGAGTGGAGTCAGGTATTTCGGGGGATTTCTTGAGTTGCAGCAAGGTTGTGAAGGACCCTTTGGAAGTTCCAGAGGTTAGATCTGATTAGCCTCGAGACGCCTCGGCGGAAAAGGGCCTCATCTCGCCTGGAGGGGAGAACCTCCTGGAATTTCTCGAGTTGCGGCAGGTGCTCTCGACTTTCGACGGGGACCTCAGCGACCCGCTCTGGTGGCTCAGGAAAGGCCAATCCCATGCGAGTTGCTCGGGGGCTTCTCGGGGGGCCACTGGGGTTTCCTCTCCCGTCGATGCTGGGCCCTAAGACCTTGTGTGGAGTCAGTGCCGGAACCTGACGATTCCTCTCCAGTGCTGACATGGATCTTGCGGTACTTCTGCGTCTCCCCAGGGGAGTCAGTCCTTGTTTCGAGTGGGGCATGCACGTGCGCTTTCCTCCCGAGCTGTAGCAGCAGTTTCGTGCTTCCCTTCGTGTGGATCAAGGGATCTGTGGCTTTCCCTACAGAGGCTTTCCCACGAGGCGAGGCTTTCCCACGAGGCTTTCCCACAGGGCTGTCCCACGTGCCACCGTGGTGTGAGTCGATCCTTGGCTTGAAAGTCGAGGTAGTGCAGGGAAACAGGTTTCCCTGGAATGGACAGAGACATCTGGGGGACTCTGGGAATGGTGGCACGACCCTGGAGTTCCTCTTGCCTTTCCCCTGGAGAGCGCCTCCTCTTGAGATACGACGGGAATGCCGGGAATTCTTTCCCGACCACGCATGGAAAGGTTCCCTCCTATCGAGCTAAGAGACGGAAACGGGGCTCCTCTGGATGTGGGCGTGACTCTCGTGCTTCCTCTCGAGTGGAGACGGGTATGTCGGGGAACTTCTTGGGTTGCAGCAAGGTTGTGAAGGACCCTTTGGAAGTTCCAGATGTTAGATATGATTAGCCTCGAGACGCCTCAGCGGAAATGGGCCTCATCTCGCCTGGAGAGGAAAACCTCCTGGATTTTCTCGAGTTGCGGCAGGTGCTCTCGACTTACGTCGGGGACCTCAAGGACCCGCTCTGGTGGCCTCAGGAAAGGCCAGTCCCCATGCGAGTTTTGGGGACCTCTCGGGATTCCTCTCCCGTCGATGCTGGGGCCTAAGACCTTGTGTGGAGTCAGTGCCGGAACCTGAGGATTCCTCTCCAGTGCTGACATGGATCTTGGGGTATTTCTGAGTCTCCCCAGGGGAGTCAGTCCTCGTCTCGAGTGGGGACATGCACGTGCGCTTTCCTCCCGAGCTGTAGCAGCAGTGTCGTGCTTCCCTTCGTGTGGATCAAAGGGATCTGTGGCTTTCCCTCGAGGCTTTCCCACGAGGCTTTCCCACGAGGCTTCCCACGAGGCTTTCCCACAGGCTGTCCAACGTGCCACCGTGGTGTGTGTCGATCCTCGGCTTGAAAGTCGAGACAGTGCAGGGAAAACAGGTTTCCCTGGAATGGACTGAGACATCTGGGGGACTCTTGGAATGGTGGCACGACCCTGGAGTTCCTCTCGCCTTTCCTGTGGAGAGCGCCTCCTCTTGAGATGCGCCGGGGAAGGCCGGGAATTCTTTCACGATCACGCAGTGAAAGAATCCCTCCTCTCGAGCTAGGAGGCAGAAACGGGACTCCTCTGGATGTTGGTGGAACTCTCGTGCTTCCTCTCGAGTGGAGACGGGTATGTCGGGGGATCTTCTTGAGTTGCAGCAAGGGTGTGAAGGACCCTTTGTAATTTCCAGAGGTTAGGTGTGATTAGCCTCGAGACGCCTCAGCGGAAATGGGCCTCATCTCGCCTGGAGTGGAGAACCTCCTGGATTTTCTCGAGTTGCTGCAGGTGCTCTCGACTTACAACGGGGACTTCAGGGACCCGCTCTGGTTGCCTCAGGAAAGGCCAGTCCCCATGCGAGTTGCTCAGGGGCCTCTTGGGATTCCTCTCCCGTCGATGCTGGGGCCTAAGACCTTGTGTGGAGTCAGTGCCGGAACCTGAGGATTCCTTTCCAGTGCTGACATGGATCTTGGGGTACTTCTGGAGTCTCCCCAGGGGAGTCAGTCCTCGTCTCGAGTGGGGGCATGCACGTGCGCTTTCCTCCCGAGCTGTAGCAGCAGTGTCGTGCTTCCCTTCGTGTGGATCAAGGATCTGTGGCTTTCCCTCGACGCTTTCCCGGCTTTCCACGAGGCTTTCCCACGAGGCTTTCCCACAGGGCTGTCCCATGTGCCACCGTGGTGTGAGTCGATCCTTGGCTTGAAAGTCGAGGTAGTGCAGGGAAACAGGTTTCCCTGGAATGGACAGAGACATCTGGGAACTCTGGAATGGTGGCACGACCCCTGGAGTTCCTCTTGCCTTTCCTGTGGAGAGCGCCTCCTCTTGAGATACGACGGGAATGCCGGGACATTCTTTCCCCGACCACGCATGGGAAAGGTTCCCTCCTATCGAGCTAAGAGACGGAAACGGGGCTCCTCTGGATGTGGGCGTGACTCTCGTGCTTCCTCTCGAGTGGAGACGGGTATGTCGGGGAACTTCTTGAGTTGCAGCAAGGGTGTGAAGGACCCTTTGGAAGTTCCAGATGTTAGATATGATTAGCCTCGAGACGCCTCAGCGGAAATGGGCCTCATCTCGCCTGGAGAGGAAAACCTCCTGGATTTTCTCGAGTTGCGGCAGGTGCTCTCGACTTACGACGGGGACCACAGGGACCTGCTCTGGTGGCTTCAGTAAAGGCCAGTCCCCATGCGAGTTGCTCGGGGGCCTCTCGGGTTTCCTCTCCCGTCGATGCTGGGGCATAAGACCTTGTGTGGAGTCAGTGCCGGAACCTGAGGATTCCTCTCCAGTGCTGACATGGATCTTGGGGTATTTCTGGAGTCTCCCAGGGGAGTCAGTCCTCGTCTCGAGTGGGGGCATGCACGTGCGCTTTCCTCCGAGCTGTAGCAGCAGTGTCGTGCTTCCCTTCGTGTGGATCAAAGGATCTGTGGCTTTCCTCGAGCTTTCCCTCGGGGCTTTCCCACGAGGCTTTCCCACGAGGCTTTCCCACAGGGCTGTCCCACGTGCCACCGTGGTGTGAGTCGATCCTTCGGCTTGAAAGTCGAGGACAGTGCAGGGAAAACAGGTTTCCCTGGAATGGACTGAGACATCTGGGGACTCTGGGAATGGTGGCACGACCCTGGAGTTCCTCTCGCCTTTCCTGTGGAGAGCGCCTCCTCTTGAGATGCGACGGAAATGCCGGGAATTCTTTCCCGACCACGCAGGTGAAAGAATCCCTCCTCTCGAGCTAGGAGGCGGAAACGGGGCTCCTCTGGATGTGGGTGGACTCTCGTGCTTCCTCTCGAGTGGAGACGGGTATGTCGCGGGACTTCTTGAGTTGCCAGCAAGGGTGTGAAGGACCCTTTGGAAGTTCCAGAGGTTAGGTGTGATTAGCCTCGAGACGCCTCATCGGAAATGGGCCTCATCTCGCCTGGAGGGGAGAACCTCCTGGATTTTCTCGAGTTGCCTGCAGGTGCTCTCGACTTACGACGGGGACCTCAGGGACCCGCTCTGGTGGCCTCAGGAAAGGCCATTCCCCATGCGAGTTGCTCAGGGGCCTCTCGGGATTCCTCTCCCGTCGATGCTGGGGCCTAAGACCTTGTGTGTAGTCAGGTGCCGGAACCTGAGGATTCCTCTCCAGTGCTGACATGGATCTTGGGTACTTCTGGAGTCTCCTCAATGGAGTCAGTCCTCGTCTCGAGTGGGGGCATGCACGTGCGCTTTCCTCCGAGCTCTAGCAGCAGTGTCACGCTTCCCTTCGCGTGGATCAAGGGATTCTGTGGGCTTTCCCTCCAGGGTTTCCACGAAGGCTTTCCCATCGAGGCTTTTCCCACAGGGCTGTCCCACGTGCCACCGTGGTGTGAGTCGATCCTCGGCTTGGAAAGTCGAGGCAGTGCAGGGAAAACAGGTTTCCCTGGAATGGACCTGAGACATCTGCGGACTCTGGAATGGTGGCACGACCCTGGAGTTCCTCTCGCCTTTCCTGTGGAGAGCGCCTCCTCTTGAGATGCGACGGAAACGCCGGGAATTCTTTCCCGACCACGCAGGGAAAGGATCCCTCCTCTCCGAGCTAGGAGGCGGAAACTGGGCTCCTCTGGATGTGGGCGGGCTCTCGTACTTCCTCTCGAGTGGAGACGGGGTATGTCGGGGAACTTCTTGAGTTGCAGCAAGGGTGTGAAGGACCTTTGGAAGTTCCAGAGTTTAGGTGTGAATAGCCTCGAAACGCCTCAGCGGAAATGGCCTCATCTCACCTGGAGGGGAGAACCTCCTGGATTTTCTCGAGTTGCGGCAGGTGCTCTCGACTTACGACACGGACCTCAGGGACACGCTCTGGTGGCCTCAGGAAAGGCCAGTCCCCATGCGAGGTGCTAGGGGGCTTCTCGGGATTCCTCTCCCGTCAATGCGAGGCCTAAGACCTTGTGTGGAGTCGGGTGCCGGAACATGCGGATTCCTCTCCAGTGCTGACATGGATCTTGGGGTACTTCTGGAGTCTCCCCAGGGGAGTCAGTCCTCGTCTCGAGTGGGGGCAGGCACGTGCGCTTTCCTCCCGAGCGGTAGCAGCAGTATCACGCTTCCCTTCTCGTGGATCAAGGAATCTGTGGCTTTCCCTGGAGTCTTTCCCATGAGGCTTTCCCACAGGGCTATTCACTTGCCACCATGGTGTGAGTCGATATTCGGCGTGAAAGTCGAACCAGTGCAGGGAAAACAGGAATCTCCTTCCCCACAGTAGGGGATACACTGTCCCCTTGGGCGGGTATCTCCAGGGCACTCACGCTGGGGGGGTTGCCCGCGGACGTGC